>NC_030430.2:22627726-22702726 GCF_001660625.3 Ictalurus punctatus
ACACAAAGCGATTCCTTTTTTTTTGTTGTTTTCTTTTAAATCGAGGCTCCTGATTGTTCACGACACGATACTCACGTAGAAACTAGCCGTTGTTCGACGGATTGAAAGTTACACCAATTTGATCATTCGTAAGGCTCACTAAAAAGGTATCAATGGAAGACCGTACCCTGTGGCATGTACTTAAGAACAAAAGGCACAATCCCACATATTTATCACATGGTGGAGGAATTTTTAAAAAGACAGTAAAGATGCTTACAGACTCGTACGTAATAGCAGCATGCCACATGTAGCACTAAATATGGACTAGCTGAGATGCTTGGTCAGTTTTAGATTGGATATGAAATCGACTTCATAGCTTTGCGATTGGCTTTTTATTTTTTTCCTTCTGTTTTTTTTTGTTGTTATATTTATTTATTTATTTATTTTAAAACAATTCACATTGGAAAGAAAGGGAGGAAGAAAAAAATTAAAAATAATTCCTGCATAGCTTTCGTCACATATGATCGGATGGAGTTTAAAGGGATCCCCATATGCCTCGTATAAACACTAGTCTAATCAGGCGATGCGTCATTAAGGGTTTAATCAATTAATCAAACAAGTTGCCAATGAAAGAAAGCAGCTTTTTTTTTTTTTGGTTTTTTTTTTTTGTTTGTTTTTTTTTTTTTTTAAACGACATTCATTCGTTCGCGTATTAAACGGCACTGAAATTTGACTCGAATCTCAGGACAAAGCGATGACAGTGTAGTTGATTAGATTTCACCCTTGGTTAAAAGGGAAAGGACATCAATCGAAGTTTTAAAAGCACCTACAGACTAAAAAAAAAACAAAACAAAATAAACCCACAAACTTTACGTTTCAGAAGGCCTCGTAGCGCCAACTTACTAAACAAAGTTAACGGAATCTTAGTGTATATGCGTGCATCACAAACAGTTGTTATTTATATTATTTTATATATATATATATATATATATATATATATATATATATATATATATATATATATATATATATATATATATATATATATATATATATATATATATATAAAAGTTGTTTTTTTTTAATGTTTGAGTTTTGAGGTAAGATCACAAGTTAAACATGACTGAAAAACCCTTACAGCATGTTTCAGTGCACGGCCCCCCTTCCATTTAACCCTCCGCTCGTTTCTAAACTGCACAACGTTCATGTAGAGAAAAGAACGAAAAATGATGAAAAGTTGATGCTATTTTCTGAAACACTTCCTGCATTAACTGATGAGCAAGGACACACCAGTGCATCCGTGTGCTTTTATATATACACGTCTATATATTCCACGACACACGAGAAATAATAAAAAGGATCTTTTTTTTCTTAGCTTCCCAACACGATCGGTTTTTTTTTCTCCCCAGTTTGTTTTGGTCTTGATGCCAGTTTAGCTCAATGAGCTACTTGGCCTTTTCTAAATGTATTGAGGTTTCTTTTATTACAGAGGTGCCAACGTTGCTAATAAGAAAATCCTAGCAGACAAAGACGCGTGCAGCTTTAGGTCTGCGGACGAGACGCTAATTTATTATAATTAATTTATTTATTTATTTATTAATTTTTTTTTACAAGCAACGGTAAGAAAACGGTGAGGATAAGGTTCGGTGTGATATTTAATTTTAGTGGCCAAAACGTGTCATGTGACATCGTCACAACACGCATTCAGTCAAAGCTAGAACAGCTAAAAAGGTCTCATTTACCAACAAACATCACTGCCAAAGGCCACGCAAAACAATTTCGCCATTTCCAAGTAGTTTTGAAAAAAAAAAAAAAAAAAAAAGGCACAAAAACCCTTGCAGGTTGCATCGTAAATTTTTTCTTTTTTTTTTTTAAACGTATTCGTAAGAATCACAGCAAAAATCGAGCATTTTTGACCGCAACGATCACAAAAAAAAATAAATAAATAATAAATCCACGGAATCCTGTACGGACTGTATTCTGTCCTTTCCCCTTCGGTGAATTGGCTTTTCCTCCGGACAAACCGTACACATTGTTTACTCGGACAGCGCTGTAGTTCTCCCTTATCGCAAATTTGTAAAACGCTACACCAAAACTCTACATGTTGGCACCTCTGGTAATATTATATACTATTTGAGAACGATGAATCTTTTTGGATTCCTTTTAAAAAAAAAATGGTTTTAAAGACAGACTGTAGAGAAAAAAAAGAACAAAAAAAAAAAAAAACCCCATTCCCGTTCTTCATGGACCTAAAGCAACAGCTAGCGTAAAGCCCATCACCTCATTATCTTACCTCCGATACATTTATTATTTTTTTTTAAAACATGCTGCAGATACTAACACGTAAAAGCTCAAATGAAACCCACACAGACACCATCGCACACACAGGATGCTTCCTAATTCGTCCTTGGAGGAAAAAAAGGGAAGAAATTTTTTTTTTTTTTTTTTTAAATAAAATCACCTGACGAAGACCATTAAGCTATTTCGCTTAACCTCTGTGGCATTATGATGCATTCTCTGCAGATATGTGTGCTTCTCGACACAATCTCGCCGTCACGACGACGAGACCCCGTATATTTTACGAAACCTTCTCTCAAGTGCTGCAGCTGCTCGCCCGCTATACCGTTTCCTCTTAAGGCAAAAATCGCTAGAGATAAATAGGACGAAGCAGGAATCAGATAGGTATTTAAATATTGCCTTAAAACGGATGTGTCTTCAAGTAGTAGGGACGTTCAAAGTCCGCTGAGGTAAATTAGACATTCCACCAGTCGACACCACCTTCGAGAGCATCAACTAGACATTAAAACACAGACACGAACGGATTATTATTAAGACGCACTTTTGAAGTAGCTACAAGTTCTCCCCTTTTCCTGCGAACTGGATGCGGGTCACAGAAAGCTGTAGTTGCAAAAGTTTATTTTAAGCGCTGAATAAATCGCAAGCTCCACGTGTTGATCGGTGAGCGTTACTTCGAAGAATAAAAAACAAACAAACAAACAAAAATTAAAAACACAACAACAACAACCCCAAACCCTTACTTTATTTCTACCCTTCTGATAAAGTTAAGGCATTTCTCAGTTGACGAAGAGTTGAGATATCGACCCCCCTCGAAAACAATTACTAAACATTTCCCCGGAAATGCCTCTCGAGATCGCGCGTAATAGAATAACTTCCATACCGTTTACGGATCGATATCGTGACGCGGAAACGACGCTAAAGGATGGCTTTTTCTTTCGAAACTTCTCCCCACCTTTTGCGTTCTTATAGTTTAACTCGAACTAGAATTATTTATATATTCTTCTCAAATAAATATGAATTTGGTTTTTGTTGCAGATCACGCAACATATATTACTGTAGAATTCATTCACATTTCTCTATAAACTCATTCCTATGAAGTGCAGAGAAGAAAATTATGGCACCGGTTTTCAAGAAAGGACCATCGTACGTCGTTTTTTTTTTTTTTTTTTTTTGCATACGGTCGTTCAGCTAAAACCCGCTCCTCTACCGACAACAGCGTGAACGCAACCTCCAGCTACAGAAAGATATCTAGGTCCAGCTTTCCTCTGCACAAGCTGCCTGTTTATTCATCACGGACACACGGATAAAGAACCGATCCAGCTCAGAGAAGCGTCTTCTGATTACTAAATGGCACCGAACGAGAACAGGAAGCACTCTTCGACCGAAGAGATGTCCACTTATTTTTTTATTTATTTTTTTTAAATTACCATTTCGCCTCGACTTCTACTTTACCGCGTTTATAAATCGATACAAGTGGCAGTGCAAATCTATTTTAATGCCTCGATGAACCCCTGTGCATTCACGGTTCTCTCTTCATTTTGGTGGCCTTCTGTATTTAAGGGAAGAAAAAAAATAAAAATAAAATAAAAATCCAGTTAACTCGCTTCTGCTATTCCTGACTAAAAAGTTGAAAACCTAAATATGCCTCGGCCACGTTCGCTACAACACACTCGGAATCGTGAGGACGGCGTGTACGTACGCGCACGCGCAAAAAACACAATGTAGCTGCACGTGAACAGCAAAAGAACGTAGGGTACATCTTCTAATGCTCCATTTGAAAGGACAGTCAGGGGTGGACAAATTCGGGTTTTGCGTTCGGATATTTATAGTTACACGCACGCACTAGACAAAACAAACCAAAAACACACTCCTTATTGAAGTTCATATGCATGTTTATATTTAATGCACTTCATGGTGTTCACACACACACACACACACACACACACACCACTGTAACTATAGCACAAGCTGCTCACTCACGACACTCCAGCTAACGGTAGAACAATCTATTATCATTATTTTTTACAAAGTAGGTTAATCCACAAAAAGCCGATGACGTGAGGACGTCAGGCAACGACTCGCTGACGATTCGTCGAGGGCCGCGAACGTGATCTGCTACATCGGAAACCTTGTAAGAACAGAAAGACTCTCGGACTTCGTTAAACGCGCTCTACTTCCTAACTAGCTCGCTACACGTTTTTACACTTCGTCAGCTCGATGTTTTGTCCCCCCCAATCCCCCCTCCCCCCAACTGCAGTCGACCAAAACACGGAGCTTTTACTTGCCCGGTGTGCCGGCGAATGAATTTATGATGCGTCCACCCCTGACAAGTTCCTTATTTATTTTTGAGTAATAGTTTTAACCATCAAATTAAATTAAAACATCATCACATTTAAATTTTTCTTTCAAGTACATGGTCTGCGATGATTTTATTGCAAAAACCGCGATAAGGCGTGGACCAATTCTCCCGAATTCTTTCGGCGCACGCCTACGATCACCTAAAGCATTGCGATGAATGTTAACACATGGGGCGGGGGGGATTCGAATTTACTGCTGCTTCACTCTATAGGTTCGTTTTTAAAAAAAAAACAAAACAAAAAAAAAAAAAAAACAACAGTTCCCATGGCTTCGGCGAGACTCGGGTACAGTTCGGGTTAAGGAAACGGCTCGGGCGAATCTCTTCAATTCCCTGTGGTCTCAAATATATTGGAAAAAATGTTATAAACAATTAGAATAAACAATAGGGGAAATTAAAAGCCCTTTCGACTGATTGTCTCTTTACTAATTGCGCAAATATTGCATGTCTATAATTTTGCGAATAATATTCCGGTCCGTAAATTTGCTGAAACGCTGTGGCTTTGATGTAAAATGAAAAGGAAGCACATTTGTACACTGAACAATTAAAAAATCAACCTTTGGCAATAAGGAAGCATTCAGTAAACAAACAAACAAACAAAAACAAACGACGAGGGGCAACAGATTTTAAGTATCATAGCCAAGCAGGCGTTTTGTTTTTGCCAAATTATGAACGCTACGAAATTAACGCAACTTTGGTCATAATAATAATAATAATAATAATAATAATAATAATAACAATAACAACCCCCCAAATAAATCCCTATTCGAACATCAGCGATGTGAAATACCACGCAATCGCCGATCCTCGGTTTGAGCAGAAGTTAAAGCCGTACACCCTGACGGGGTAAAAGACGCTCAATTAAAAACAGCTCGCTTCCCGATGAAGGTAACACCGAACTGACAAAAAAAAAAAGTGTTCAAATGAACTCCAAGTGATCCTCCAGCGAAAGGCTCGACTAACGTTTCATATGGCTAAAAGTTAATAGTCTGTAGAGGAAGCACCACTTAAGCTGCGAACGGTGACGAGTCGAACTGAACGGATGTTTTGTTTTTTTTTTTAAAAAAGAAAACCTGTTCGAAAGGCACTGCGAAAGCAGCTCAACATTTCGATATGGTCCGCTGGGAAAACACTACATGGAGATTCCAGCTAGCAGCCGCCGAGTTCCAATCCCCCCCCCAAAAAAAACAAAAACGAGTGTTTGTTATCGCCCTCCAAGATAAACGGTGGTCCCTTAGGAGCGAGGATCAGTTTTCAAAAGGCCTACGTCCACTCTGACGCTTGTGCTTTCGACTTCCTATTCGGTTCGTATCGGTGTCATTTCGGATGACTGATGGTACACCCTGGTGCTTCTCTTTTAATCTGAAATAACAAATACGCTCTGTGTAAACCTATTGCAATGCTCACCCCCCCCCCAGTTTATTCCGTCCTCCCAAATAAAATGCCTACAGTAAACATGCACCATTTGTGACCTTTCGAACACAGAGGTCAATGGTCATTTGGCTTAAGGTTGTATGGTTTCCCTTGTCTCAAAGAAGAAAAAAGAAAAAGAAAAATCTGCTTAGTTTTGTGCTGAAATTGATTGCACCTGACATACAACGCACAAACTTCAAAAAGCAAGAATCAAGTACGGGATGGAAATCTGGTTGGACTGCTCAACACACACAAACATCAGTTTCTCTTTCTCTCCCACACACACACACACACACACACACACACACACACCTATTTGAGACCATCTAATACATGGCCCACATCTTCGAGCTAGTTTACAGTAACCCGTTTAAACTGTTCCTCGGGGCAGGCTGGAAATTCCTCTGCAAGGCCACAGCTTCTTATAAGAAATCCATCTCTCTCTCTCTCTCTCTCTCTCTCTCTCTCTCTCTCTCTCTCTCTCTCTCTCTCACACACACACACGTGAGCAAAAGAATAAAGCAGCTGCATAATACTAACCTTAGCCGAGTAAACTGGGCTTAAATTAACAATTAGTTTAAAAACGACTAGCTAGCACTCATGGAAACTCGAGCACACGAGATGGCTTGGAACATTCGATTTTTTCAAACGAGAACCGACGGGTGATTAAATAAATAAAAACACGTTCGTTCCTGGTCATCCTCTAATAGTAGTAAAAGAAAAGCAGTGATGATGGGGGGGGTGGGGGGGAGGAGGATTGTGTGGCTGTAATTGCATATCTTTTTTTTGACTAGGTGTCTAGAAAGAACGAAAGAAAGAAAGACGAACAGACACATAGGACAGCGAGAGAGAGAGACAGAAAGAAAGAGAGAGAGAGAGAGAAAGAGAAGATCAAACTGAGCATCCATACACACAGACGTGTTATTGTGTGTGTGTTATACGTCGCAAGGGCTCTAGGATGCAGATCGGCTCACTCGGTCAGACAGCCATCCAATCCGAAGGCGGCGCCGTGACGATCTTTGCCGTAGGTGTGGCGAAGGCCTCCGTTGGGCAAAGGGGGGCAAGCGGCTGTGATGCCGCAATGCTTGAGCAGGTTGAGCCTGGGGGAGGAGGGAGAGGAAGAGGGGGCGCTGGAGGAAGAAGGCTTCATGGTTGAGAGGATGAGAGCGAGGCAGTCGGCCACGGCTTTGTTGGGGGCGCATGCCAGGGCAGGGGTATGACCTGAAACACACACACACACACACACACACACACACACACACACACACAATCAAACACCATCCATATCCATAATAAAGCTCAAAACTAAAAGACTACTTTATTTACTGCACTGCGATTTGAATGTTTGTCTACACAGAGAAATAACTGGTCACTGCACACTACGGCTGATTTGGATTATTTCATTAAAGGAAATGAAGACATCTGCAAGGAACTACAGCTCCGCCAATGCAGCACCCGTGCACTTCAAATCTCAAGAGATGATTAGGAGTGTGAACACTAGGTGGCGTACCCTCCTCATCCACTGCCAGCACTGTGGCTCCACGATTCAGCAAAGCCTGAACTACGGTGGCCAGACCGTTCCTGGCTGCGATGTGAAGAGGCCTAGAGGACAGAAAGAGACAGAGTAAACATTAAAAGCACAGAAAACACCTACACACAAAAATAAATGCATCCACTTCTTATTCTGTTTTCACATTCAGCAGGTTCACCATCTTCTGGGTTTTAATAAAATAACAGTTTTGAAACAAATGCTACATGATATTTCTTCACTCCGAATTTTTTTTTTTGATGACTATTATAAAATGTGGAGAAAAAAGAAAAATAACGAACGAGTGTGTCATAACTTTTCACTGGTAAGGTATATGTAATCACAATGCCCAGTCCTGAGATATAAATAGAGGTATTTATTAAATATTTAAAGGAGAATTAAACTGCTGGAGTGGCAACTTTGCTTTGCTGCTAGCTAGTGTGAATGCGGTGTTAGCAAAAAACCCATAGAACACAGACAATTCATGAATATTTAACACAGAGAGAGAGAGAGAGAGAGAGAGAGAGAGAGAGAGAGAGACACTCACATTTGAAGCATGCTGTTGGTTGCGTTGATGAGAATCGGGTTGTGGATCTCTTTCAAGATCAGCATGGCACACATCTCATGAGCCTGTAAGATGCAGACACATGAATACACACAGAGTTTCATGAAGAAGGTGAGGAAACTAGAGGGCTAGAGCAGACAGTACCTTGCTGCAGGCCAGATGCAGGGCGGTGTTTCTGTTCACATCTAGAATGGACAGATCTGCATTGGCTCGATGCAGCAGCAGGGCTGGATACGACAAACAAACAAACAAACAATTGCTGCATCGATATAACTGCTTCAATATTGAATGAATTCAAACCCAAATCCAGCAGTGTTGTAACACCCGTTCTCTTGAGCAGCTCTTACCCACGGCGCCGCTCTTGCCCTTGTCGGCAGCCACCATGAGCGCCGAGCGTCCCGAGTGGTCCACGGCGTTGATGTCGGCCCCCATGCGCAGAATCAGGAGCAGCCCAGAGAGGTCCTCGGCTACGGACGCAGCGTGGAGTGGAGTCCTGCACACAGCGCGCGTTAACAACACACCGAGCCGTTAGAGAGCTCGAGAGAAATCCGGCGAGACCCCAAATGAGGCTTACCACGTAATATGGGACAAGCATTTAGGGCTGCGCAATTATGGCACAAATCATCATCACGATTATTTTGGTCTATATTGAGATCACGATTATTAAAACACGATTACTTCTTGACTTCGGAAACATTTATTGAACTTTTTATTGCATATTTAACAGTGGATTCCTTGAATATAAAATGCTTTTTTTTACAGACCTTCCCTTTGCATCCCTGGCATTGACCAGTGACGGGCCAAAACTGGAGTTCAAGAGAATTTCTGCAGAACCACCATGGCCATTAATTCTAACAAGGGAGGGGGGAAGGGGGACGGGGACGGAAAACACACCATAAGACTGTTATGAAAAACTGATCCATCTCCTCTGATAACAATACACACTTAGAATATAAAAACTGTGCTGCGTATTTAAATAAATCAATAAATCCCTGACTGTGGTGGACTTACAGAGCACAGTGCAGTGGGGTGAAGGGGTTTCCCTCCTCGATAATACATGGTTTCATTTCAAGTAAAACTTCCAAACAGTCTTCATGACCTGCCAACACACACAGAAATAGTTCAGCTAATTCTCACGTTCCAAATATATATCCGGTCAATCAGCTACACCAGGTCGAGCCCCTCTGAAAGGGAGGCGGAGTTAGAGCCTCACCGTGATAGGCTGCCCAGTGTGTGGGGGTGAAGCCGTGGCAGTCAGTGATTGGATGGTGCGGGAAGGTGTGGTCAGCAGCAGACAACAATCTGGACAGGATCTCAGCGTGGCCACAGGAAGCAGCCAGGTGGAGTGCAGTGCAGACCTGAACATCTTTAGTCAGGACTGCGGTATTCTGGGACAGGAGCGCCGTCACGCAGTCCTCCCAGCCGAGCATTGCCTATGAGAAGGAAAGGGGTGTCAACACGAGCGGCATTGTTCACACAACCGCCTGCGTATCTTGCGGAAAGCTACGTCCACTAGATGGCACATCGGAGACAAAACATCCCGGTCCATCTGGTTTCCAATTCACACTATTGTTTTAGCGAAATCATACACAGCGACGTGAAACACGCTCAGAACTCCGTTTGCCTTTAAAACCTTCCTCCGTCAGCGTGATCGGCACCTAGAAGACCAGACCATGCAACAGACCAGACCAGTATGCAACCAGACCTGCTGATAGGTTTAAAGGCTACATGAGAGGTTTTTAACTGGAATAGGAAAACCGGTTAGTGTTCGAACTCAATTGTGATTTAGAGTAGTACGTAGGTATGCGATTTGAGATGCGATGCGAGTCCGTTTATTCGCTTGCTATGCCGTCCAAAGTATTGACGTCGGTATTACACAACGTTGCATGTGTCTCGTTAATTCCTTAGGATGTACACCTGTGAAGCACCGAGCAACCACATGATACGTGTAGCAGAAAACTTGTGTACGCAAGTATAATCAAGCCTTAATAGTTATAATACACGAAGGACGCTGAGAAGAACAGCCTTCTGGGATACATCACGGGTAGAGATCGACCGATAATCGGTAAAATAGTTTCCCCGATATTTAAGCATTTTTCCATAAATCAGATATCGGTTTTGTAATATCGGATCGACCGATAAACGCCATCTTGAGGGTGTTTTGAGAATTGCATGTTTTTTTTTTTTTTTTAAAGGTTAGTTAGAATTATTTTTGTGCTTTATTTGTTTACCTCACTGACACCTTAGTAACAGTGCACTTACTTATTTTTTGCACTCTTCAGACTCCTCTATTTATTGGTGTATAAATAAGAGTTGTTTTGAATGCAAGGAGGAAGTAAGCCCAATCTATTCAGATTGTAATCAGATTCCGGCTGTCAAAACTTCCAAGATGCTCCTCCTTAAATCCTGGGCTCTCAGAACCTCTGTGTAATGACTGGGCCAAACTAAAAGCATCTCAAAGGAAAGGGCGTAAATCTAACAATCCAACTGACCTAACCAATTACCAAACACTTCTCTCCTCTTTTTCCAATAGCATCTCCATTGCTAAAGCCCCATACTATCAAAAGAAGATTGGCAGTTCTCTCAACACCCACACTCTCTTCAAAACCTTTTCTTCTCTTCTCTGTCCCCCTCCTCCCCTTACCTCTCTCACTGCAGACAACTTTGCCACTTTCTTTTCCAACAAGGTTACATCAATCAGGAACCAGTTCTCAACCCCAGACATGCATAGACCGGCTCCTCCTCCGTATAACTCAACTGACTTCCTTCTCTCGCTACTCAGAGACTGATCTCTGTCTCAAAACTCCTCCTCTCTAGCCGTCCCACAACCTGTCCTCTTGAGCTATCCCTTCTCACCTTCTTCAGTCCATCTCTCCCACACTATTACCCGCACTCACACACATCAACACATCCCTTTCTACTGGCACATACCCTAAATCATTTAAGCAGGCCCGGGTTACCCCACTGCTTAAAACGGTTCTGCACTTGGAGGTATTTCTGAAACTCAACAACTCACAACTGGCGTTCCACAGGGGTCAGTTCTGGGTCCACTGCTCTTTTCTATCTACACTACATCTCTAGAGCAGGTGATTGAGTCTCATGGCTTTTCCTTCCAGCCTGACGATCCATCAGTCTCTGCACGTATCTCTGCTTGCCTGTCGGACCTCTCGGTCTGGATGAGGGAACACCGCCTTAAGCTCAACCTGGCAAAATCTGAGCTGCCCGTCATCCCAGCCTGTCCCTCAATCAACCACAACCTCACTGTACAGCGCGGCTCAACCACACTCAAGCCAACCGGGATGGCCAGGAACCTTGGGGTGATTCTTGATGACAGCTTGACCTTTACAGACCACATAACTGCACGGTCCTGTCGGTTCATCCCATACAACATCAAGAAAATCAGACCCTACCTCACCGAACACGCTACACAGACACTAGTCCAGGCTCTTGTTATCTCAAATCTGGACTACTGCAACGCACTACTCTCGGGCCTCCCAGCGGCTCCATCAAACCCCTTCAAATGACTCAGAATGCAGAAGCACGCCTCGTCTTCAACCAGCCCAAGAGAACCCATGTCACACCAGCCTTCATCTCTCTCCACTGGCTTCCTGTAGCCGCCCGTATCAAATTCAAGGCCTTGAGGCACACCTACAAGACCCTGTCTGGAACAGCACCCTCCTACCTCAACTCTCTCCTGAAGGCTTACGTTCCCTCACGCAATCTGCAGTCAATCAACGGCCGACACGTAGTAGTGCCTACTCAGCGTGGCTCAAGGTCCCTTTCAAGAACCTTCAAACTAACTGTCCCTCGGTGGTGGAATGAACTTCCAACCTCAATCCGGACCTCAGAATCTCTCACCATCTTCAAAAACACAGCTAAAGACCCACCTCTTCCGTGAACACCTAACCAACCCATACAAAAACAAACAAACAAACAAACAAAAAAATTACTCTGGCACTTGCACCTCTACTCTGCACACTTTGCTTCTTTCTGGAACTCAATTAACTGATCTTGTATAGTAGCACTACTTGTATTGTTCTCTGCTTGATATATCGCTTTGCTTGTATTTTCTCGTTTGTAAGTCGCTTTGTATAAAAGCGTCTGCTAAATGAATAAATGTAATTTCTAGATTAAGTGCTAGAACCTGAAGTTGAGGTGCCTTCGAATGAGAAACTTCAGTATGTTTCAGAACTATAGTCACAATGGTCAATTTAAAAAAAAAAAAAAAAAAAAAAAAAAAAAAAAAAAAAAAAAAAGTTTCTCCATTCTGCTACACAATTCGACACTACAGGTTGGATTTTAGGTGTATACTGCCACCTAGTGCTCAGATGTCACAAACACATCTTGTGCATGTGCCTATAAAATGTTCAGGAGAATGAATTATTGCGATGCAGCGTGTAACCGTCAGACTGACCGCTCTGTGCATTGCCGTTCTTCCTTTCCTGTCCCTCGAATCAGGACACGCCCCTCGCTCCAGCAGCAGGAGGACGCAGTCGGTGTGACCCCCCAGTACAGCCAGCATGAGAGGAGTTCTGCAGAGGAAAGCCAGAAGTCAATCACACTGATCATGTAATACATATAACGGTAACATACAAGTTGAAAACTGTTAGAAATGATCTATAGTTATTTACAGGACTGTATTAGATGAAATGCATTGGAATACTGTATATCCTTTGGCTCAGGACTCGATATGGGTGCATCTCAATCAGCTCCCTAGGTGGTGAATCAGTATATCGTGTACACAGGTTCGGGCACCGATAAGCACCCTGTCTCACTACGTTTGTAGACAAAGTTGGCTTTGAGTTTGTCGCACATCCCCCCCCCTTCCCTCGAAGCCGAGGGACTTCCAGTACGGGAACATACAACGTGAGCATCGCCGCTCCCTGGTTTTCGCGGTGCATTGTGGAATTTTTTAGGAAGCAAACGTTCCAGTGTGCTGGAAGGATTTTCTGATTGAGACAGCCCTTAAAATGGCCGACTCCCTGACCGGTGTCCTCACTTCCGACCTAGGGAGCTGATTGAGGCGCAACCTATGACTGAATGAAATGCAAAAAGAACGTTTTTTTTCCCCGAACGAAAAGCAAAAAAAAGTTCAGTCTGAGATGACAATGACTTACAGAAGTCCTCTCATCATCACTAATAGCCTAACAAATGCTTGCAATTTCTTTAACCGTTTCTCCATTTGCACGGTCATTAACCAGCTTAGCGTTATTTTGGATCGTAAACATGCATACGACTGGTCCGATGCAGTAGAGCTGCTCAGAAAGAGTGCGAGACGTTGTTCACTCACTGTCCCTCGGTGTCCGAGACATTTGGAAGGTCAATGTCCTCCTCGCTGGAGAGCAGCATCTGCAGACAGTCTGTGTGTCCATTGGCAGCTGAGACACAGACACAGACACACACACACACACCACCTTTTGTGAGGTGAAAATAATCATGGTAATAAACCAGACATGTATTACAGCGTGCTCACACAAAGCAAGTGACCATTTCTATACAACTTAATGACACAGCCCTACGCCCCCGTGGACCAAGACGACTCCAAAACATTACAAAATGCACAGTGAAAGGCATCGAAATAAAAATAAGTCCACCCCCCCTAATATTAACAAAACAGCAGAAGGTAGTGGAGTTTACCTGCGACATGGAGAGGACTCCACTTATCACTGCGCTCCGTGAGCAGGCAGGATGCTGATTGGCTGAGCAGCAGCTCCACACAGCGACTGTGTCCCTTCTGAGAGGCCACGTAGAGCACGGAGCATCCCGCCGAGTCGCACACATCCACACACACGCCCGACTCGACCAACACACTCACACACTCCCAGTGTCCTGCCTCCGCCTGCCAGAGACGAGGAAGCTTCTTAGAAAGAGCAAGGAAATGACGAAACCTCAAATCATAGTGTAATATTAATGTAATTATAACTAGCAAACAATTGCTAGAGAAAACATGATTAATAAATACTGATGAACAAGTGTCAGAAGTGTTCAAAAAAACAAACAAACATACTGCTAAGTGTAAGGGACTGACAGGTCCAGTGCTTTCTGCGTCTCCTGATATATTGTAGGACATCACCAAAAGCTAGAAAGGAAACAAACATGAAATTCATGAAGACATTTCCAAAAACATACCATGAGCACGACTCAATCAGCTCTCTAGCTCCCCAGGTGGTGAATCAGTATATCGTGCACACGGGCTCAGGCACTGGTAAGGACACTGGCTCACTACACATTGTTACACTGATGATTCACTGATTTCTGGCGACATGACTACATTACCGGTCAAAAGTTTGTGGACACTCAGCTGAAACGTTTCTCATGATCTTAAAAAGCTTCTGATCTGATGGTGCGAGATTAAATGTGTGAAATCGGTGTTGTAGACAAATATATAATCGTGCCGACGTATTCATTTCTTTCATTAGAAAACCAATTTTATTTAAATGTTTTTTTAACCGGACGACTCCGAGCGAAATATTTCCGAAGAGCAGCCGATTAGAGTCCAGCGTCGGTGGGAACTCCTTTAATACTGTTTAAAAAGCTTCTCAGGGAAATTCCTCAAGAAATCGCTTGAGAAAACACCAACAATACATTTCTGGAAATTCTAGGTGAAAAGACTGAAGATCAAAGCTAAAATATTAAATTATTTTGGATTTTTTATGACAACATAATTCCCATAGTTCCATTTGGGTTATTCCACAGTTTTGATGACTATTATCCTAAAATGTGTGTGTGTGTGTGTGTGTGTGTGTGTGGGGGGGGGGGGGGGGGGGGGGGTTTAAACAATGAGGGTGTCTAAACTTTTGACTGGTAGCGTACGTCATGCAGGATCATACACTAGTAGCTAGTGGATTTATTGTAAAAAATAAATAAAAAATAAATTTAAAAAACACCATTTAAACTTAAAGTTGTTACGACTCAAACAAACCGTATGCAGAACGTCAAATAAAGTTAAGAACTGTAGACAAAGTCGGCCAAGTATTGATCCTCCCTGGTTTTTGCAGTACTTTGTGGGATTTAAAAAATATATGTTTATTTATTTTTTTTAAATGGCACAAACGTTCCAATGCACTTTCTACGATTTTGCGATCGAGACAGCCCTTAAAATGCTCGACTCCCTCCCTCTTCCGCGCCCTGACTCCTGAACTAAGCAGAGACGCAGATTGAGACACAGCCCAGGGTCAGCAAAAATAACATTTCAATATTCAAATTACGGAGTTTTAAATACGTGGAGACAAAAATAATCCACGTTCAAATGTTACAAAGCTGAGCTCTACTTTTAGTCACGCAATAGTCTATTCGTACGTGGTTACGAAAAACGTTTCACGTTGCGGAGCCTAGCAGAACGCAGCGAGCATTTGAAGGGGAAGAAGACAAAAAACAACAACAACAAAAAAAAAATCAGGTCGTTCCCAGGCATGTTAGTCGCTTATCCGGACCATCGTGAGTGATCTAGAGGAATTCAAACTCTCATGCATTTGTGCTGGACAGGGAAAAACAAGCCTAATGGGGGTGTGTGCAGTCCAACATGAAACCAACCAAGAACCCCAGTGAAAACCACGTGTGTGTGTGTGTGTGTGTGTGTGTGTCTCACCAGCTCGAGGCTCTGCTTGTTGCCGTGGGCGGCCGCGTAGTGGACAGCGCTGTATCCTTTCGAGTTGCACAGGCATGGGTCTGCTCCGTTATCCAGCAAATACTCCACACACCTTAACACCCGGACACAAGAGCACGGTTATACACGACACAGAACAGGAAACTAAACACAAAGTTTTTATACCTGAAGTGTGACCAAGTGCTACATCAGGTAGTCTTTTATCCACTGAAGGAAAAGGAAATTGGTTTAGGAAACATTTTTGCACTGGTTTATGCACCAAAAAAAAAAAAAAAAAAAAAAAAAAAAAAAAAAAAACCCATTACATAAACCAGGTGTGGGACGCATAATAAATAAATAAATAAATAAAATAAATAAATAAATAAATAGTGAAAAATTAGACAGATTTCCCCATGTAAAGTCAAATCCTCAAGGGTCTAGACAGCACATGGGTCACGCAGCAGTTAAACAAAATGTTTTAACGCTCTAAGCGACGTACAGCATCGCTTCCAACAGACAATTCCTTAGCGATAACATTAGAATCGCGGCTCTAAATCCTCGGTCTGCAACTGTCAACATATCATACTTTAAATACATTTTTAATGCCGGATTATGAAACTAACTTCAACTGCACGCCGAAAACCGGATAAAGCACCAGTAGAGGCACCTTGTTGGTAGAAAAAAAAAAAAGGTCTTCTGCGATTATTATTTTGTGCTTAAAAAGAGTCTCTCGCTCAAACATGCAAAAACAACAACGAGCTTTAATCAATGGTTGACAGGAAAGCCATACATGAATGACTCCTTCTCTCCATCCTCCGGACTCTGCTGACCTCTATCCACCCTGAGAGCGAGAGAGCGAGCAAGGGAGGAAGTGGAGACAAAAAAAGAAAGAGAGAAAACAAGAGAGTGAGGGGGTGAGAGCGCAAGAGAGAAAAAGAACCAGAGAGAAACCGAGTCAGAGCGTGAGAGCAAAAGATAGTGACAGTGAGAGAACACGAGAGAGACAGAAAGAGAGGGGTGAGGGAGAGAGAGAGAGAGAGACTAATTCAGATACATGAACATTTGCGGCTTTTACATGATACACGAGTATATTTGTGTGTGTGTGTGTGTGTGTGTGTGTGTGTGTGTGTGTGTGTGTGTGTGTGTGCGCGCGCGCGCACGCGTTACCTGCAGAAAGCTGTGGAAGCAGCTGAGTAGTGTAAAGGTGTGCAGCCGGTTTGGTCGGGCTCGTTGACCTCGGCTCCTGCTCCCACTAGAATCACCACACACTGATACCTCCTGTTAGCAGCCGCATAGTGCAAAGGGGTCCTGGACAGAAAGAAGAAAAAAAAAAAAAAACACATGCATTAAAAACACACAATTTTTTTTTAGTTACAGTACAAAGCGTAGACAATTAGCGCTTACCTCCCAAACTTGTCTTTCTTATTCATGTCCGCGCCACTGCTCAACAACAGGTTCAGACATTCAGTGTTTCTGCATTGCAAAGGAAAAGAAGGAGAAATGAAAACTCGGCACACGACCGCCTCTCGGTCCACGAATCAGAAAACGAGTGCATGCTCAGTGTGCTGTATGTGTGCATGGAGTTGCTGTCTGACCCTCCAGAGGCAGCAGCGTGTAAGCAGGTTCTCCCGTACTCGTCCGGAGTGTTGATGTCGAAGCCGGCCGAGAGCACGTGCTCTTTGCTCATCGACAGCACGATGCTGTACAGCTGACCTGCTCAGAAATCACACAAACAAAGAACAACAGTAAAAATACTGGCAACAGTATGATAACCCAGTCTAACGAGTCGACTCAACACCGGTATCGACAGGGATATTTGCTAACTTGTTCACCCTTAAAATATACCCCACACATGAAGGAAGCTATTAAAAGAAAAACTATTCCAGACATTTGGCCTTGCTGTGACCTTGATCCTGTGTGGATCAATTTCGAAATCTAAAATCAGCTGGCACAGCAGTACAACTAAAAGGTTTAGTTTACCAACAAACATCACATCACTGAGAGAGCGTGAAAAACAAGTTTGCACAATCGCAATGTCGACAATTCAAGTAGTTTTCCACAACAACAACAACAAAAAAAAAAAACAACCCTCTGCAAGTCGCATCGCATAAATCCTACAAACGTTCAACCGCTCGTTCTTGAGATATTGTGCTAATGAGAATAACAGACATGTGGTAGCTAGCCAAAATAATGGGCCTTGTGCTCCTGAACATGAGCATGTGGGTAACATCTCTGTACGACAAACAGGAAGGAAAATATTTAAAATAAAGTTTAAAAAAAAAAAAAAAAAAAGCATTTGACCTTGCTGTGACCTTGACCTTGTTTGGATCAACTCCAAAATCTAATCAGTTCATCCACTGGTTACAATAATAATGACGTGGGTAGGGTCATATATACGTAGGTGTCTGTAGTGTAGAGTTCAGATATCAGGTGATCAGGTTAAAGAAAAAACAACAACAAAAAAAAAAACAAACAAAAACAAATGGACAGGTAGCTGGTAGAAGTCAGGCGTTTACGCAGCGTGTTTACGGCTGACTCGATCATGAGACAGACCTACCCTAAAACAGTGCGATTTGGAAATTAAATATGCGCAGCGTGTGCGATTAAGACGTACCTGAGGAGAGCAGCTTGCGACAACAGTCAGAGAACCCGTAGAGCACGGCTAAGTGCAGTGGGAACATCCCGTGAATCCCTTGCCTGTGAGAAAGAAGGTTACACTTCATGCTAATCCATTTCTGGTGCATACTTCAAGATCACACTTTATTTTACATAAACAAACACACACACACACACACACACACACACATACCTGGCTGTATCAGCACCATTCGTCATTAAGGTGCTGATGAGCAGCTCATGGCCATACATAGCAGCAACATGAAGAGGAGTATTGCCATATCTGTCCACACAGTCTATTTCCCCACCTGAGAGAGAGAGAGAGACACACACACACAACCAGAAAGAAACACAGACAGACAGAAAGAGAGAGAGAGAAAGAGAGACACATGGACAAAGAGAGAGAGAGAAAAAGAGACAGACAGAGAGACACAAACAGACAGAGAGAGACACAGACAGACAGAAAGAGAGAGAGACACATACACAAAGAGAGTAAATACAAGAGAAAGGCTTTTTTAAAAAAGTGTGTATAAGGGGGGAAAAAAGTAGTCTATTTCACCGTTCTGAATGAGAATCTGGGAGCGAGTGAAGCGTCCGTGGATGGCTGCCATGTGGAGGGGGCTCTTGCCTTCTTTGCTCTAAACAAAAGCAATAAATCCAGAATCAAATCAGAGCGAGTACAGGAAGTGTTTTCTAGACCTGTACACCGTTTAAAGGCAACGGATCAAACATCCTAAGAACAGAAAAACATTTCTTGGCGTTGTGACTGCAGCAGACCTGCATGTTGACATCCGCCCCGTTGTTGACCAGCAGCTCCAGACAGAGGGCGCCGTTGGTGGACACGGCAGCCAGGTGCAGGGGGCTGAAGCCTCGCTGATTGGGCTGGTTAACGTTAGCGCCGCGGTTAACCAGCTCATTAGCGACAGCTTCCTGCCCCATATAACAGGCTACATGTAGAGCGGTGTTTCCAAACGCATTGGGCTCATCGATCTGTGCAGAACACAAACACGCCATGACGTCACGGTGTGTAAAACGACCGGAAAAGCAGTTGCTTGGTCACAGACGATAACAAACGCGAGCATTTTCACAAGATTTAATACACACATTTTAGACACACTTAAACTAGCCGTTCACCTGCACGTTAACGTTACACTACGTTTCACTGAACCTTTAATACCACAGCGCTGCTGATTGGACAGAAGTCGTCGATTAATTTTCTGTAACAGCAGCTCTGATGATACAGCCACCAGCAAGACCAATAGCGATAGTTACATTAACCCGCTCGTTCAAATGCGTTACCGTTTCTATAGTAACAGCTCATGCAGAGGGGTTTGTACGTAATTCATGTAAAAATTCTAACACTTTATTAGGAGCACTAATATGAATATTGGGTAGGGCTTTCCTTCGCTCTCAAAACAGCCTCAATTCTTCATGGCATAGATTCCACAAGATATTGGAAACATTCCTTTGAGATTCTGGTCCGTGTTGAAATGATCTTGAAGTCATGCTGCGAATCTCCTGCTCTGCCACATCGCAAAGGCGTTCTATTGGATTCATATCCAGTGACTGGGAAGGCCACCGCACCCATTGTTCCTGAAATCAGTTAGAGACGACTTTTGCTTTGTGACATGGTGCAATAACATGCTGGAAGGAGCCATAAATTGTGGTCTTGAAGGTCGCACACGGTCAGGAAAAATACTCAAATATGTTGTGGTCTTCAAATCGATGGATGATTGATTGGTATTAACAGGACCAAAGTGTGCCCCCCCCAAAAAAAAAAAACCACAACTACTATTCCCCACACCATTACACCGCCTCCACCAGCCTGGACTGTTTGGGTCAGGATGGGTCCATGGATTCATGCTGTTTCTGCCAAATTCTGACACTACCATCTGCGTTCCTCGGCAGAAATCCAGATTCATCAGACCAGGCTATGTTTTTCTAGTCGTCAACCGTCCAGTTTGGGCGAATGCACCCACTGCTGTTTCTAATACAGTGCCCGGTGAGCGTATATTGTTTACCTAACACAATTTGTTGTTTTCTGTTATTAAAAAAAATGTCTTAACTCAAATCATGTGATTTGTGCTCAACACTAGCCCTGTGTTTACATTACTACAAAATGACACCATAAACACACACAAACACCGGCACATTCCTTACACAAAAGTCGTCCACATTTAACTCGGATGTCCAGCCTGGAAATATCTGATCCTCATCTTGGCTATTACTGTGCGTCTGAAAGAAACAGTACTCACTACACGTCATGCTCATTTAGTCCAAATGTTTTGCGTTCGGTTTTATTAACGAGCAGTAAAGCCTTGTGCGTTTAGACCAACAGTAAAGGCGTGCTTCGACAGCATTGAGATCAGTACGCTGACCTCCGCTCCGCTGCGTAACAAGTACTTGACCACGTCGACGTGTCCACTGGCGGCGGCGGCGTGCAGAGGAGTGTAGCCTCGCTTGTCCTTACAGCTTTTATCTGAACCTTGAGACACCAGTAACTTCACCACGTCCAGATGACCTGAAGTAGACATATAAACAATAAAAAAATAAATAAACAAATAAAGTAGTACTACATATCACATATGTATATGGAACACTGAGCTACGCCAGCGTTCAAGTGAGACTGCTGCGATCCTACAGAATGACTCAAACTACAGGACGGGTCATGAACCCAACGATTACAGAAAGATTAATGTATTGAGAAATGACTCACCGAGGTACGCTGCCCAGTGGATGGGCTGCCTCTCCTTCTTATCACTGGCACTCAGATTGGCCCCTCTGTTCAGCAGCAATTTAACCATCTGAAAAATATATATATATTAATATATAAAGATTTGATTTAAAATAAGCTGATGATTAGAACGCAGACATTTAGAAATAGAGAGAGAGAGCCATCATCATTCACAGCTACACTCTGCTATGGGTGTGGCGCTTGTCCATCTGTTCATGTTTTTATTCTACAGGGTGTCCCAAACGTCTTCATACACAGGGGAAATCAACACTAACAAAATATTTCCCAAAATTTCTCATACTATATTACACACTACCAACCAAAAGTTTAGACACACTCATTTCCCCGCCCCCCCCACCCACATTTTAGAATAAGAATAAAAAAAATAAAATAAATCATCAAAACTCTGGAGTAGCACAAACGGACCTATGGGAATTAGATTGTGGTGATAAAAAAAAACAACAAAATAAAATCAAAAATAATTTAGTATTTTAACATCTTCAAAGTCAACGCCCTTTTCGCCTAGAATTTCCAGAAATGCATTCTTGGTGTTTTCTCGAGCGATTTCTTGGAGGAATTTCCCAGAGATGCTTTTTAAACAGGATTAAAGGAGTTCACACCGACGCTGGACTCTAATCGGCTGCTTTTCGGAAATATTTCTCTACCCGACTCGGCCGTTTAAAAAAATATTTGTAAATAAAATGTTAGATTTTTAATGAAAGAAACGACTATGTTGGCACGATCATCTTTCCTCTACAACACCAATTTCACACACCATCAGACCATGAGAAACATTTCAGTCAAGTGTGTGTGATATATATATATATATCCCAAGATATTTTGGCACTACAGCAGTAATATCTAGAATTCTCAGCAGACCTGTAGTGTAGCGACCTCAAGCATCCTGCCTACGCCCTGCACAGCACATCCGCTCTCGGGCTGAAACGCTGATTAAAACCTACGCCTATGTACCGCGTTTGACCCACGTCTAAAAACGATTCAGAAACTTGTCAAGTGTTGGTCTTCATGGAAAACAAATACAGCTTTTTTTTTTTTAAATTTAAAAACGTTTAATCCGTAAAACAAACCGTTTCAGTTCGTTCTTCTTCGTCCTAGAAATCAAATCAGGTTCTTGGTGTTCATCAACAGAATAGAGAATACATTTTATTCATTGCTGAATGCAAAAGGTTTTGCTTGTGTAATTAATATTCAGGAAATAACGGTTTTATTCTCTGTAGTTATGTAAAACCAAATCGACAGCAGATCATCCACTCAGAGTCTTATACTGACGTACCGAATACGCAGCGTGCCTGTTATGACTAATTAAGCATTCTTCTGCAGTGAGCGTTATGCGACTGGGGACGCATCCATGAATTCTCTTGAAATGTGTTTGGATTGGCTGCGGTGTGAACGGTGAGAGATGAGAGTGTAGAAGTGACCGAAACAGAAGCAGGGGTCTGACCTCGTGGCAGCCGCTCTGGGCGGCGTGGTGGAGGGCGGATCTGCCCGTGCGGTCGGCCATGTTCACACTGCTGATGTGGGACAGCAGAGTTTCAGTGCAGCGCATGGCTCGGTTTGCTGAAGCGACGTGCAGTGCCGTCTGCCAGTACTTATCCCTCGCCGTCACGTCGGCCCCTTTTCGCAACAACAGCCCCACTGCCCTCTGTGAAATAATAATAATAATAATAATAATAATAATAATAATATAAGAAGAAAAACAAACAAAAAAGATCACGAGATGACGGTTCATCGTGTAACGCACTGACGATGATTCAGGCGACTCACCTCGTTCCTGGAGGCCGCTGCTCGGTGTAACGGCGTCAGCCACATGTGGTCCTTTGCATTAACGTTCGCACCTAACGAATAAAACGAGCAGGATAGTTACGGAGCAGTACATCAGCTAACACGCACAGCAGTGTGTTGAAATATGACGCGAATAAGCACCTGCAGTGATGAGGAGGTCCATGATATGGACGTCTCCCAACCAAGCTGCAGCGTGCAGAGGCGTGCGTCGCTCCTGGTCCTGAAACACAACAAGGACAAAAATACGTTATCCTTTAGGAAAGAAAACGCCTGGTGTGCCCTGTTTAACCTTTTTCACTTCACTGTGACCATTAGTAAAGGAGTATTTTAACACTTAATCACATTAGAGACATAAAACAATTGAATCTAATCTAATAGTGCAGGACATTAGGTGTACGTCCAAATGTGGCCAAAAGTATGTGGACACCAGATCACCACACCCATATGTGGTACTTCCCCGAAATGGTTGCTACATAAGTTTGAAGCACGCAATACTATAAAATGTCTTTACATGCCGTAGTGTTCGACTTTCCCCTTCACTGGAACTAAAATGCCCAGACGCTGTTCCAGCGCGACAACGGTCCTGTACACAAAGCGAGTGCCATGAAGACGTGGTTCCCCAAGGTTGGCGTCGAAGAACTTCGAGTGTCCTCCACCTCAACCCAACTGAACACCTTTGAGATGAATCCTAACCTGACATCAATAATGCCCCTGTGGCGCTCCAAAAACTAGCAGAAGGCCGTCCCGGAAGAGTGGAGGTTATTATAACAGCCAAAAAGGGGACTAAGTCTGGAATGGGATGTACAACAAGCACATATGGGTGCACCGGTCAGGCGTCCACAAACTTTTGGCTATATAGTGTACTAACACCGATTTGTGAACATGTGTCAGGGTTGCGTGTGCATCCAAAATGTGAACAAATATCAGCATAGAGGCATTGACATTTCCTGATCCGAGAAAGAGGGGGGAAAAAAAGGGGGGGGGGGAGAGAAAAAGAGTGAAAACATACCAGTGCATTGACTTCATCTTTCTTGTGCAAATATAACTGAACTTCATCTGTATTCCGATTAAAGACGGCCTGGACCAGAGGTGGCTGAGGGACACAGAGAAGGACATGGTTAGAAATATGGAGATTAACGCTGCAGAAATATGCAGGATGCGAAACATTCACCGGAAACACGCAGAGTGTCCATGATTAACCCTCATCCAGTGCCGAAAGCACCTACAATGGGCACGTGAGCATCAGAACAGAACCATGGACAGATGGAAGAAGGTGGCCTGGTCTGATGAATCGCGTGTTCTTTTACATCATGTGGACGGCTGGGTGTGTGTGCGTATCACTTACCTGGGGAAGAGATGGTACCAGGACGCACTATGGGAAGAAAGCAAGCTGGAAGAGGCAGTGTGATGCTCTGGGCAATGTTCTGCTGGGAAACCTCGGGTCCTGGCATTCATCTGGATGTTACTTTGATGCGTACCACCTACCTAAACATTGCTGCAGACCAAGTACACCCCTTCACGGCAACGTGCAATGGTATTCCCTAACTACAGTTTCCTCTTTCAGCAGGATTATTTGCCTTTCCATGCTGCAAGAATTGTTCAGGAACGGTTTGAGGAACATGACTGGCCTCCAAATTCCCCAGATCTCGATCCGATCGAGCATCTCTGGGATGTTCTGGCAAACAAGTCCGATCCATAGAGGCCCCACCTCACAACTTGCAGGACTGCTGTTAAGTAACAGCTGACTGCTGTTAAAGGATCTGCTGTGAATGTCTTGGTTCCAGACACCACAGCACACCTTCACAGCTCTTGTGGAGGCCATACCTCGACAGCTCAGAGCTGTTTTGGTACCACGATGGCAACCTACACGATATTAGGCAGGTGATTTTAATCTTATGTCCCCACTCCTTAACGCATCTCGTCACGTTACCGAGAAACCCGAAAGTGCGAAGTCCTCATGTCCCGAAGACTTTCCTGCGTCCGAAAACGTGAGATCGAAGCTTTAGCTCAGACTGTTACGACACGCTGATGCTGGAGACGCTGTACAGGAATAACTTCAGCGGATCAACAGCGTTCTTTGTTAAAGAACAGCACTGTAGTGTTGAGCAGCGCGGCAGGAGTACTGCAGCCTCACAGCTCCAGGGTTTGACTCCAAGCTTGGTTTACTGTGGGTTCTCCAGTTATCTCCACCTCCCAGAAACATGCCAGGAGGTGTGCTGGTGCCTCTAAATTGCCCGTAATTGTGAATAAGTGTGCGTACGTGTGTGTGTGTGTGGGGTACGGTGTCCAGCAGGGGCCAACGTGCTTCACATACAAATGCAGATCCAATGCAATAAGCCGAAAAACACAAAGGAAAAGGTTTACAACGAAACAGAAACTCTTCCAAGGGACGCCAGATGGAAATACTCAGCGGAGCGTTCGAAAAAGAGGCCGGACTCACAAGCCGAATACGTTTACTTACGATTTAACAGTCAAATTCAGTCTCGTTTTGATCTCGAGTTGTCCATGCAAGCTGTTTATATGTGACTGGGGGTAAAATAAATAAAGTAGGCGAACATAAACACATTAACCAGACGAATAATTCGACAAGCACGTCCCTCGTGAACATTTCCGGTTTGTCGTGGACCGTTCGCCTTGTTGCAGGGTGTCTGATTTCACCCGCGTTCTGTCTATTCGCAGCGTTCGGCGGACTGCAGAAAAAATCCGCAGATGTTTCCAAACTGTATCTGCATCGCTTCGGCCGGGGCGCGCGAGTTACCGTACCACGGTGTCCTGTGATGGACTGGCATTTCCAGTGCCCACTCCAGGGCGTGTTCACACTCAGACCCCGCATTCCCGGGACAAGGCATCAGAGTCTCCACAACCCTAACCGAGATAAAGCTCTTAGAAAACATGAATGCATGAATGGGAAAGGTTAGGGAAGATAATGCAACTCGTCCTCCATACAAGTCACGGTGAACGAGCTGTTGCTATAGAAACGATAACGTGTTATAAACAGCGCATTAACACAGTATTAACCTGTCCATTGCAGCCGGAACTACTTTCAGAGCTGCTGTTAGAGAAAATCAGACTTAAACAACGCTGGGTGAGAAAAATAAATGAAGTCACGTGTAAACTGAATGAAGCTGGAAGAGTAATATAATATATACAAAACACGCCCTTTAAATATCAATCATGTATAGTTGTCCATGTTAGGCAATTTGATAATAATAATAATAAAAATTATTATTATTATTATTATTATTATTATTATTATTGTTTACAACGTGCTCTTTGTGATTTAGTTTTTCTTTATGCTAAAATAATTTCAAGCAGACAGAAAGTGAAAGGGGGGAAAAAAGGCCAATATGTCGGGTTGGGTTAATATTAGCAAACCTAGCAAGCCGGCTAACATCCGCGCTCAACAACCAGCAACCATTTTAATTTTATTCTGCAAAACAATTTAACACCATCACATCCCGCGTGAAACTGCAAATAAAAGAAATAAAACGACTTAACCAAGCTCACAGTGGACTCATGCAACAGAAGAGCAAAGCGTAAACAATCGTAGCTTGGTACGCTGTTAGCTAGGTAATTAGCAACGCTAAGCTAAGCGAAGCTAAGCTAAGCTAAGCTAAGCGTACGCGGAGCTTTGCAAATGATTAGCGCGTTTTTGCCATACCTGGTCAGAAATATTTAACAGCACCATCTCCCAGTGCCAGTGAGGGACGAAGCTCCCTCATTAGGATAGACGACACTATTGCAAAAACAGAAAGTCTGAGGTTAAACGAATGAAAAGCAGAAAACGAAAACAGACAGCGACACCAGAGGAGGGGGAAAAAAAAACTCGTAATGGCTACCGAAGTTCTTCTTCTTCGTCTCTTTCCTTATATGGAGCGTGACGCGCGTTCTCACGTAGTTTATATGTCACAGCGCCACATAGTGACCCGGAAGGTTTGAACTTTCCCATTCACCTGGACACCTGACCTGATCATCACACCCATACAAGGATCTTCTCCAAACTGTTGCGACAAATTTGGAAGCACATAATTGTCTAGAATGTCGTTGTATGCTGTGGCAGTAAGATTTCCATTTCATTGGAACTAAAAGATCCAGCATGACGATGCCCCTGTGCACAAAGCGAGCTCCATGAAGACATGGTTTGTCAAGGGTGGAGTGGAAGAGTGACCGAATGAACATTTATGATTTTTTATCTTTCATCTATACACATTTTTAAAAGTTTATAAGTTGGCATTATTTTATACAGACCATTAAAATATGTTTAATAGACCTTAAAATGGTTTATATACCAGATCTGGCTTTTTTTCCCCCTCCACACAAAAAGTTTGAAAGGTGTGTAGGATTAAGCACAGATAAAATGTTATTTTATTCAACATAAGTCCAATGCTTGTTGAATTGTATATTATTTTTTATTGTATTTTGCTGTGTTTATGCTCCATGCGGTCTATTAACAATATTTTTGAAATGTTTTTAATCTCAGTTTATTATTATTATTTTAGTTATCCATTTTCTATACCACTTCTCCTACTGGGTCTCGGGGAACCTGAAGCCTATCCCAGGGAGCATCGGGCACAAGGTGGGGTACACCCTGGACAGGGTGCCAATCCATCACAGGGCACAATCACACACACATTCACACACCCATTCATACACTACGGATACTTTGGAAATACTAATCAACCCATGCATGTCTTTGGACTGGGGAAGGAAACCGGAGTACCCGGAAGAAACCCCTGCAATCGAACCCCAAACCCTGGAGGTGTGAGGTGAACATGCTAACCACTAAGCCACCGTGCATCCATTTTTATTATTATCATTATTAGTAGTAGTAGTAGTAGTAGTAGCAGTAGTTGTATTCTTATTATTATTCATTTATTATTATTATTATTATTATTATTATTATTATTATTATTGGCAACAGAAAATGCAATGTAAGAAATCTGACCATTAAAAGAAGAAAAACTTTTAATTAAGACGATCTGTTTTAAAAATAAAGCTGTTCTCGTTCATTAAATTTCACCGACTTGCATCAGTGAACTCAACTACACAGTCTGATGGGCGTGGTCTTGAGATCTGACGAATGCGGAAGTATCCATGGCGACATCCCCGAATCGCATACCACGGCACTACATAGTACGCGCATATTTCGACCGCACTAGTTGCCATAGTTACCCTTACCTTCCGTACTATTCGTCGTCACTCGTAAGTACGGAAGTGCGCGGTTTGGGGCGGAGCCTGGTTCATGGTTGACGCTCAGCTTTACGGCACTGCTGTTTATTTTGTTTGGTTTGGTATTATTATTTCACAAAATGAGCGCGGATAAAGCAAAGAATATCAGCGCCATCCCTATAGACGGATTCAGCAAAGTGCGCATTACATCAACGTGGACTTTTCTACAGTCTGTAAGAGTCATTAGTTCAATAATAGCTCAGAGTTAGCTATAAGCTAGCTAGGATGTGTTGCAATGGGGGGGGTTTATTCGAGCAGTAATTCATTTAGCAGATATTCCACTACATCACACTGAATAATCTCTCTCTCTCTCTCTCTCTCTCTCTCTCTCTCTCTCTCTCTCTCTCCACACACACAGATCCAGTGGTCTGAGCCATGGCTCATTGGTCTGATTTCTTTTCACATCCTGTGCTTTGCTTGTACTATCCTGACCTGCAGGTACTACAGACTCCAGATCTTCCAGTTCCTCCTGATGGGTGAGTTAATTCACTGTGATTGAAACAGGATTTAAAAGGGAGAGAAAGGAAGTCACAAATAAATAAATAAATAAATAAATAACCCCTGTGTTGTCATGCTCAGTTGCGATGGTGTACGGTGCGGAATATGTGAACGAGGTAGCTGCCATGAACTGGAGGTAAGATGAGGTTTTTCCATCCTCTGGATCTGAACACTGTTTCCTTCTGATCAGTTTTATCTGGATGATCGTTTTAATTTTTCAGATCGTTTTCCAAGTTCCAGTACTTCGACTCCAAGGGGATGTTCATATCGTTGGTGTATTCGGCACCACTCCTGCTCAACACTATCATTATCGTGGTAAGGTGTTTCACTGCTTTACAATTAAAGCTGTAAAAGAAGAGATCCAGTAAATGGACTTAAAAACTACATGAATTAGAAGTTCTTATTTCATTTTGAAAGCGTGCATCTTCTGAACACGATTCAGATGTAATAGGGCCATGTGTCTCTTCTTCCAGGAGGTTACTATATACACATCTCATTACGCGATTTACAATCTGATATACTGTGTGAAAGATACATTTGAAGCAGCTAATGATGATACGCTTTGGGGCGATTTTAAAAGAAAATTGTTATGTTTGAGCAGTGCAGTACTGGACATGCATTGATGATACAGATTACAGAAATGGAAGCCCACCTTCTTCGCTAGGACTGATGGACACATAGGCCACACCTCCATTAGGACTGACAGATGCAGAGGCAACACCTCTTTCACTGAGACTGACACAGAGGCCATGCGTCATTCGCTTGGACCGACATGCAGAGGCCACGCCTCCTTCACTGAGACTGACACGCAGAGGCTAGGCCGCTTTTACTGAGACTGACAAAGGACACGCCTTCCTCAGTGAGACTGACATGCAGAGCCTACACCTCTTTCACTGAGATTGACATGCCTGCTAGCTATGTAAAGGGTACTGGAGTTTTTCCACTAGTTCTGAATGGATAATTACAATATGGCCACAACTCAGACGTTAGTTCCATATCTCTCATTGCCAAGCTAGCACATCTCAGCATTATGCTGAGCCTTATATTTGTAAAATCACTTAGTTGTCCTTAGCCCAAATGTAGTGTAAAGGAACGAAATGCTGTGCAACTTTCCTCACTTTCACTTGCATTTATAACGGTCTGTCACAGCGTGAGGGTTCACAGCGAACTCGGCGGGAGGATGTGCAAGTGAATGTAACGTTAATGGTCAAAAACCTGAACTGACGTTAGCCTAGCCTACTTCGTGGGTGTGCAGATCTCAAAAGTTAATTGACGTTGTTAAGAACAAACCAAGCCATGGTATGCTGCCTTCTATACTAAGCTAAGGTCACCTACTATTTAGGTATCTAGTTACTGACTGTCTGAAAATAAAAAAGCTCGTATGTTCTGCTGCACTTTTCTACGCTTGTCTGCTGTCTCCATTTCTTACAGACTGAGCTGCTAAAATATATCAACGATCTTGCGTTGAGTATGGGCGCAACCAAGGGTACAATTGGAAGGGGGGTATCCACCTATTTTCCTTAACAAATGGAAATATATTAAAAAGGAATAGACATAAATAAATAAATAGAATAGATGAAGAAAAGACAGATCCGTTGGCAGGGTTCATTAAAGGGAGACATATAGAAAATATTTTGTACTGTATATTGGGTGGGACAGATTGGTATTTCCTCAACACTGAGGGGGGGCGACGCCCTCAAAGAATGCATGGTTACACCCATGGGATTTAGATTCACACTGAGTTACATTGGTTAAAGAAGTGAAGTGATTATGAGTTTGCTGCATGTGTTTCAGGCCGTATGGGTGAGGAGGACATTTGTGACCATGACAGAGCTGAAGACGCTGCAGCTGAAGAGGAAAGCTGCCAGAGAAAGCGCTAAGAAAACCCAGTAGAGAGAGAATAAAGTGGACTGAGCCAAACTCAGACTTATTCCCCACTAAAGAGGCGCGAGATACTAGAACTCAGCAGACGACATCCTTCTAACGCTGACCGCAGAACTCATCAGTTCATGGCTAAAGAAAGCTTACGGATCATCACATGTCCTGGGGAGAGATGTCTGTCTAAATACCCCACACACCTGGAGCTGAGTATTGTAGCTACCCCTCAAGTGGACTGATGGAGACAGAAAAGCTCTGATTGTCAGCCATAACTCTTAAAACAAACTTTTTTTTTTTTTTTTTAAACAGTTTCGTCATGTATGCATGGGATAATCTAAATCATGTGTATAAATAACATTTGTTTCAATAAACTGATCTGTTTTTATGATAAACATGGTTGGGTTGGTGTTTGGTTTGAGATCTGTGTTCGGAGAACTCCTTCCTGAAGAGGGCGATACTGCATCAATATTTCACTACTTCCAGTAAGACTAATGCTCATCCGGTTGTCTGGACACCAAGATATGATTTCTACACTAGCTTCCATTAAGAGTTGTTGAAGAGTAGATTGGTGTTTGTGATATATACACCGAGAAAGTTAGCCAGAATTATATAAAACTGTGTTCGGGCAAAAATGAAACGTATCCAAATTTCTCCTCACCCCAGATATAACAAAGACACCTGACATGTTTGGTGTTTAAAATGTGCAGCTTTAGTTTTCCACTCAAGATGATAATGTTGCTAAGAAGTAATATGAGATTACAGCCTCTGTTTTAGCACAGTGCAAATTCATATAATGTGACCAGTGATTTAAATGTTGCTATTTGACAGGATATAAGTCAATATTCCAGTGATTTGCCCATTCATTTGTTTGCCAATTAAGGTGGAAAAGTATTCACTGCCCCTGTGATGGACAGGCACCCTGTACAGGTTGTACCCCGCCTTGTGCCCGATGCGCCCTGGGATAGGCTCCAGGTTCCCCGTGACCCTGAAAAGGAGTAAGCGGTAGAAGATGGATGGATGGATGGAAGTATTCACTGCCCCGTTTAGCTTCTGCAGAGTTATTACTGCCCCTAGTGTTCAGAAATGGCAACTGCAACAAGCGACAGTTCTCCTACATAACTTCTACAAAATAGACTTCATGTGAAAACTTATGATGAAATTCTTAGCTGCACTTTTTGTCCATGTGGTACACAGTTACAGAAGGGATTTATTTATAATTGTAATATTCCTTGTCACTCAGATGAGAATGGGTTCCATACTGAGTCTGGTTCCTCTCCAGGTCTCATCCTCATATCATCTCAGTGAGGTTTTCCTTGCCACCGTCGCCTCTGACTTGGTCATTCGGGATAAATTTATAAATATAAAAGTTACATCCTGAATTTATATATTTATGTAAAGCTCCTTTGTGACAATATCCATTGTTAAAAGCGCTATACAAATAGAATTGAATTGAAATTTAATTGTATTAATGACAGGGTTTCAACGGTCATGTTTTTTTTTTTCTTTTTTACGCCGAATTGGGCTCATTTAAAAATACTCCGTGGCCGCCGAGATCTTGATCTCGTGAATTTAATCTAAAGGCGAGGGAAAGGAGGATTATACAGTCTGTAAATCAGACATGCGTGTGCACCATGGGGACCTTGTTTTCCATGGAAAAAGCTGAGAAAGAGAAAACTCGCTTTTCCAATGTCTGCATTTTTTGGTCAAGCTTCAGGTCTTTCGTGTGGTTTTCCAAAGGTATCGGGGCTGGAATTATTTGCGGAACCTGTCAGCCCTGGTTAACCATATTAGCTCTTTAGGAAGCCCACCTGCTATATCAAGGACAGTTCAACATATGTACGTCTAAACCTGCTCAAAACAAGCTATCGAAAAGAAATGACTCAATAGAAACCTATAGCACAAGTGAAGTGTGATAGCCTCTCGACTTCAGCTTGTTTAAAGCTCGTACATCACTTCACACTTTCGTATGAGGTTATCCAGCTCCAGCTGTAAGCTATCTGCTTATCTGCTTGCCATATTGCATGTGCTCTACATATCCAACATGTCCGACATGTCCAAGATGTGATGATGTATAATCAATTCTGGACCTGTCAGTGCTTGGTCCAATTTTCCGGTCCAAATCTGGCATAGTTTTAAAGTCAGGAGGCTCTAGCGGATTTGGGATTCGGCCTAGTTTGTTTCTTGAGGTTTGATTGCAGTGATTGATGCTGCTTTGCCGTGCCAGAGGGCATGCTTTGGGATCAGGGGTTAAAGCAGGTGTGCCGAGGGAGTTTTTCACATTTTTTTTCTTTTAGATTCATCTTTCGATAGGCTCTTATAATATAGCACAGCACTGGTGGATTCTCGATTCTGATGCATTGATTAATTTCCTTTAACAGCAGCTCTGACAGTCACAGGCTCCGCTCTTTCTGATATGGGAGGATTTTTGAGCTTACACAGGGACCTGTATTGAGGACGCTCCACATCAATGGATTTAAAGGTGCAATAGTCTATTTTTTTATTCCTTACCTGTACAAATATCCTGGAAGGCAATTAGAACATCCATCCATTTTCTATACCGCTTATCCTACTGGGGCACAGGGAACCTGGAGCCTATCCCAGTGAGCATGGGGCACAAGGTGGGGTACACCCTGGACAGGGTGCCCGTCCATCGCAGGGCACACTCTCATACACGTTCACACACCCGTTCATACACTACATTCATAAATGTCAATCAGCCTGCCATGCATGTTTGTGTTTGGAGGAAAATCCGCACACACGGGAATCGAACCCACAACCCTGGACATGCTAACCACTAAGCCACTGCGCACTCGATATGTAGAACATGGCTTTAGCAGAAGTTGTATTAAGTATGTCACTGAGAAAACCCATTTGGAAAACTGGTTACTGATCCGGAATGCTTGTTTGTGTTCGGATGCGCCTGCTGTCATTTTATAGACACTACTACTCCACAAGCCACTGTAGATCCTGAGGGCGGAGCTTCGTGGACATGGGCGGGAATCGTTCAAATGCCGAACCCACCTAACTGTCATGGTGCGTTCAAGTCATGTCGGGAAGATCGTATTTACGAGTCGAACGCACACGGACGCAACCACAAAGTCGTTTTTACGACTCTTATGGGATTTTCTTTGAGCCCGGAGTGTCCGAGTTGGGGGCGGTGAGAAAACGTGACAGTAAATTTGTTGAAACTGAATGCTGTTTGGTATACGCTGCAAATTGCTTTTTTTTTTTTTTTTTAATTTACAATAAAGCAAGATAATTGCCTGCACGAAATACGATAGTATTGTACAATTACAAAATAATATGTAACGATCTGTAATAATATGATAATATGTAACGATATGTAAGTTTTCTGCGGCTTCATAAATTGCTTGAAAACATACAAAAAGCAAAACACACCTGACGCACATTCTTTGTTCTTCATTTTCTAGAAGTAGAGTTGAAAAACCTCGCTTGAATTTTTTTTTTTAGTTCATTAATAGAAGGTACGCCGGCAGGTACACCTTCAAGTGACTTGAACGCATCTGACGTCGTAATAACGACTTCCCAACTCGTAAATACGAGGAGGACCTGAACGCACCATTGAACTCACCATTAGACCTAATCTTGAAAAAAAAAAACTTACCTAAGGCACCTTTAAAAAGCAGGTAGCGTCAGCACTTTGTAAAAGTCAGTTATGTGTTCCACCATGGAAAAGTCATCAGAATGAGTCCGTACAGGATTTCGCTGTGTTTTTTTTAATAATAATTATTGTGGTAAAAAATTCTTGATTTTAATTCGTCTTGTTTTCAAACTTTGTGATGCAGCTTCTGGAGTTTTTTTTTTTTTTTTTTGCGGAAAACTAGTGGAATCGGCGAAATCGCAATCGCACGGAATTGTTTTGCACGATCTTTCACAGTGATATTTGTTGGTAAATGAGGCCTTTTAACCGTACTCACGAAGACTGCGGCGTTTGCTTGATTTTGCGTTGAAATCTGTGATCGCAAAAATAACGAAATCCTGGAGGGACCGATAAGAGCGAATTTTGCCGACGTTATACTGTGTTAAATGGAGCTAAAACAGATGAAAAAGTATGTGCTGTTCTTTAAGAAATAAATTTTTTTTAAAAAAAACATTGTTAGCAAAAAATGTGCTGTGGGATAAGAGAAATAAAACACTAATAAATCATGTGCTGTTATAGGATCCAGGAAACACCACCCTGCTGCTGATTGTTTTCCTTTTACAGCATGTCCCCATATAGTGTATAAATATAAATGGTGAATGGTCTGCGCTTATATAGTGCTTTTATCCAAAGTACTTTACACTGTGTCTCATTCGTCCATTCACACACGCACTCACACACCAGTGGTAGCAGAGCTGCCATGCAAGGTGCTAACATGCCATCGGGAGCAACTTGGGGTACAGCGTCTTGCCCAAGGACACGTCGGCATGTGGAGTCACGTGGGCCGGGAATCGAACCGCCGACCCTACGATTAGTGCCCAACCCGCTCTACCACCTGATCCACAGCCGCTGAAAATATAAATACTGTATGTATGACAGTAAATAAAAATAACAATTCCATATCCTATATGTTCATAAGGGGGGGGGACATCCATCCAGGTGTTCCCAGAGGTTTCTAAAGCTGTTTGGACATCACTTATTCATTCAAATCTTTCACTCCAGCACAACTACGTATTACAGACAGCAACCGCGTCCTTCACCTCTCCCAAAATCTCCGCCGTGGCTGTGTTTGAGGTGAAATTAAATATTAAACTTTGCACCTGTAGTATGTACATACTGTATGTTGGGCATTTTATCAGGTAAACCCAGGTACCATATAGGTACTGTAGCCCATCTGTGATGATCCACAGTATACCATCTGCCCTTCAGTGGAAAGGGACCACCATATGACCCATCTAACCAGATATCATTTGGTTGCTGGACCACTCACTTCAAAGGTAGCATTGCTGTATCACAACTCCAGCATCCTCTGCTTTCTGTCCGCGTGTGATTTCACATCTTCTCCCAGCATCTGTAGGGTTTTCCTCTAGGTTCTCCGGTTTCATCCAACCTTCCAAAGACTTTTAAGTGCCGATAGATATGAAGGAGTGCGTCTGAGGCGCCACGATGGACCGTGTGTCCAGAGATTTTGTGTTAGGATCCAGATCCTCTGTGAGCCTGACCAGGATAAAATTGATCCTGAAGATGAACATCAGTGACACTGACATGGAAGTTCATTCGTTAAGTCTTTCATTCATGTACAGTAATCGCTTTATCCTGGTCAGGATCACGGGGAATCATGAAAGTATGTTAAAATATACAAAACATCCAGTAGATTTTAACACAGTGTGAGCGGCTTGGGTTCTGTGGGTTCCTTGGGTTCAGGAATAAAAAGTGGTCATGGTTCTGAGAAATATCTCTCGTAGTGTACCACTGGTCACTTTGCTCACCTGCTCCGGCATGAATATGGATCAGATCAGATAAAATTAAAATACCGCTGCACGTTCATGACCGGCTAAAATCTGCCAATGTATCAGCAGTGCAATGTAGAAAATCCTGCAGATACAGTTCACGAGCTTGCCTCGAACATTAGAATGAGAATAAAATGTGACGTTGTATGACTGTCGCCTGGTTGGTGGTGGGCTACCAGGTTGGCTGGTTTGAGTATTTCAGAAACCTCTGTGCTCATCTCAACAGTGTACAGAATTTACACAGAATGGTGCGGACGACAAAAACCCGTCCGGTGAGCCGCAGTCCTGTGGGCGGAAACACATTGCTGATGAGAGAAGCCAAAGGAAGGCTACGGTAACTCGAACAAGCACTCTTTCCAACCGTGGTGAGCAGAAAAGCATCGCAGGATGCACAACACCGTGAACCTTGAGGTGGATGGGCTACGGCAGCAGAAGACCACATCAGGGTCCGCTCCTGTCAACCAAGGACAAGAATCTGACACTACAAGGGGGACAGTCTCACTGAAACTGGATGGTTTCTAATAAAGTGTGTTTGCCTAATGTGCTTATTATAAACGTCTGACATCCCCTGTCATACTGTATGTATGAGACATAACCACATTCATAAACAGAATTTAGCAAATATCTTTCTCTCTCTCTCTCTCTCTCTCTCTCTCTCTCTCGGAATAATCCGCAGCTTCCCAGCTCTCCACAGCTGCAGATCGCTCTGTTTTGAAAGCTTTGGACTGGAGCTCATCCATCATCTGCAAACCGTCCTCCTCTCAAACTCCTGGCAGCTACTCACGCTAAAGATCTTATAAAAACAACCCGACACTCTGTCCGTCTCTGCCTTCTTTCTCACTCCACCTCCCAAAGGGGTTTCTGTGGTCGGGATTTGATTCAAACGCGTCGGTCTAATTGCAATAGTTAAACTGCTGTTAAATATCTGCACATTATTATACTCTGGCCCGTGTGGGACGTGTTCCTTCCAGCCTCTTAGTGTTGCGGAGACCTCCGGGGGCCTGACGGTCTTGTAACGGTCCTTTAAATGATAATGAAATGGTGGTAATGACTTCACCTTTTTTTTTGTGTGTGTTCAGTGTTGTTTGTTTGCCATTAAACACAGCGCACGAAAAAAAAAAAATTCCTGTGTGTCTGAGCAACTGGGAAATCCACAGAGTAGAGAAGCATGTATGAAAATATTTACAGAAGCGGGACAAACAGGGAAATCCGAGACGAATCTGGAACGAAGTAGACGTTTGTATAACTCTTTCTCTGGCTCTCTTTCATAAATGCTTTTACATCAGGAAGGAAGTCACCCGGAGTGCCTCGCCAATTCCTCCATCTGCAGTATCCTACACACTGTGCAGTTTTGCATAGAAGCTCCAAACCGTTGCGAATCTCGCTTCATCTTTCCATGTGTGTTCCAGAGAACATGCTTTACCGTAAACGCGTATAGCTATCGATCGTCTGCAGGGCCGAAGAGAGTGGAAGCTGCTCAGGAACAACCGGCTCTCTGACTTCCCAGCAGCCCAGGCGGTGACTACATTCACTGAGGAGCAGAGTGTACTAATCCGATCCCACGAGAGTAACCAGAGATGCCACACACACACACACACACACACACACACACACACACTGGATAAGCGAGAAGACTTCCATTAGTGATTCTTCGAAAGCCAAATACACTGATTGTTCTGCCAAACACCCTCTCGTTCAGCTCTCAAGGTCTGTGAGGTCACTGAGGAGGAAAATGACATAAATATACATGAAGAAGTAACTGGAGCAGGGTTATGTAAGTTACCCCAAAGCCTTCATGAGAAGTGCATCACCGTCTCAGTAGCTCACACCATGATGTAACGCAGCTTTATTAGGAATCGCAGCACAGCTTCAGGTTTATCGGAATGTAAGGAATATGATCGTTTAAAGGAAACGCAGTCACCTGTCAGAACTTTTCCACACTCTACAACTGAATGTAAATGCTGATATCATATCATATCATATCATATCAGAGTCAGGGCATCATCAGGGACCTATCCAGAACCTTTTGAGTAAGTAAACAGGTCCTGAACTCTCCTGAGAAACAAATAGTTCCAAAAAAAGTTCTTGGCTTGCATGTTCGCTATACTGTAACTCATCCATCTGTTTTCCATACCGCTTATCCTACACAGGGTCGCAGGGTCGCCTGGAGCCTATCCCAGGGAACTCGGGGTACAAGACAAGGAACAATTGTACAGTGCCAATCGGAATACAGCGCATGTCGTTGGACTGGCGGAGGAAACCGGAGTTACCCCCTGAAGCACAGGGAGAACATGCAAGCTCCGCACATACAGGGTGGAGGTGGGATTCGAACCCCCAGTCCTGGAGGTGTGAGGCAAAGGTCACCGCTTACTACCCACTAAGACATCGTGCCCCCCTGGTACTGTAACCGTTATGTAAAATAACAGACGCGGGAAAACTGGAAATGTTGGAAAACTAACTAACATTGAAAAGCTAGACTTTTGCACAGTATTGTGTTTCGAATAAAAATATTTGGTAATATTTTCTAGTCATGTTTTTCTATAATCCATGCCAATTCCTGAGGTGTGAAAGGGAAACAGTGATGCATTTCATTCTGATCTGGGCTCGGACTAATACGTGAGAAAGCACTTGGAAATTCACAGCAGCCAGCAGGTGACCCTTTAACTCTGAAAATATCAACTGATCTAACTCACGTTCCTAAAGTTCTGCTTACTTCACGACGTTTCTGAGGATACTTGAGATGACATCAGTGCCAATACTTGCCGTGCACCAAATCCTGAGCTTTGAAGCACCCCGACCTCAGGGAAACAGAGTCATGCAGAGGAGTTATATTCCCCCCATTCTTTGTTTTATTATGCTGACTCACTTACATGGAAAATCTACCCCACAATGTCAGACTTTATCAAAGTCAGACTTCAGCGCAGAAAATAATCCTTGGAGACTTCCAAACCATGTGGTGAATTTCGAATGGTTCTAAGGTTACTCCTTGTCATGTGATTATAGCTATGATGATGCCATAGCTATACATTTCCTAGAGAGCATCGACCCTGCTCTAATCACCAGCGTCTCTGAAGTCATGAATATGGATGAGTATGGCAATTGTTCTCAAGTGTTCTCAGCTGTTCTGTTATGGAGCTTGGAAGCGGAGTATATGAACAAGCAGTTTCATTCGTATATGAATAGAAAGTTCTTATACTTGTATTATATTACATTAAATCTAATGATTTGTCGTCCCCCCCCCCAATAGTATTTAATAAATGTAACACCTACTTAAAAACACCTACTTTGAAATGTAAGCACATATATACTCAGCAAAAAAAGGAACCGTCCTCTCGCATTCAACTGCGTTTATATTTCCAGCAAATTCTTAACATGTGTAAATATTTGTATGAACATAAATTGGTTCAACGACTGAGACATAAACTGAACAAGTTTCACAGATGTTTGAGGAACAGAAATGGAGTAATGAGTCCCCGAACAAAGGATGGGCCGATATCAGAAGGAACGGTCAGCATCTGGTGACTTCCAGCTGCTTTAAGTCCTACAGAGCATCTCATCCTCATGGACTGCACCAGATTGGTCAGTTCTTGCTATGAGATGTTCCCTCACTCTTCCACCGAGGCATTTACAAGTTCTCGATCACGTCTGGGGGGACACACACGCTTACGTGTAATTTTCCACTGCGAGGACGATCAGCTGTCCTTCCTGTCTCCCTGTAGCACCGTCTCAGGCGTCTTACATTACAGACATTACAGTTTATCGCTCTGGACACATCTGCAGTCCTCATGCCTCCCTGCAGCAGGTCTATGGCATGTTCACGCAGGTGAGCAGGAACCCTAGGCATCTTTCTTCTGGTGTTTTTCAGAGTCAGTAGAAAGGTCTCTTTAGTGTCCTAACGTATTGTAACTGTGACGTTAATCACCTAGCGCCTGTAAACTGTTCGTGTCTTAAGGACTGTTCCACAGGTGCAGGTGCAATAATTCTTTATGGTCCATTGAACAAGCACGAAAAACATCGCTTAAACCCTTTTCCGATAAAGATCTGTAAAGATTATTTGGATTTTACAAAATTATCTTTAAAATACAGTCTCCTGAAAAAGGGCTGTTTATACTTTAAACACATATATAGTTTTGACTCGGCCATTCCATAACCCTCCATTTCTTCTCTTTGAGCCATTCCTTGGTGGATTTGCTAGTGCGCTTAGGATCCTTATCCTGTTGAAAGGTCCACTTTCGGTTCAACCTCAACTTTCAGACAGATGGACTCACATTATCTTCAAGCACTCTTTGATATGATGAAGAATCCATAGTTGAATCAATGAATGAAAGCTGTCCAGTCCCTGAGGCAGTGAACAACCCCGAAACCATAACATTTCTACCCGTGCTTCACGGGTGGTATGAGGTCTTTGGTCTGCGGCAAACATGTCTGTTGTTACCGTTGCCAAACAACTCTATCTTTGATTCGTCTGTCCAGAGCACATTATTCCAAAAGGCCTGGTCTTTGCCGATATGCTCATTGGAAGTCTTGCGAAGGCTTTTTCCTGGCACGCCTCCCACGCAGTTCAAATTTGTGCAATCTCCTTCTGATTGTAGACGCTTGCACTTTGACACCAACACTTGCAAGACGTACTAGCATCCTGTGATGAAATTTCGGGGGTTCTTGGAGAGTTCTTTTTTCATCAGACGGTCTGCTCTTGGGCTGAATTCGCCGGGACGGCCAGACCTGGACGAAATTGTCAGTCGTTTGAAATCTGCACCATTTGCAGATGATTTTCCTTACAGTGGAACGATGCATTTCAAATCATTTGGAGATCTTTTTAAATCCCTCGCCAGACTCCTAGGCATCCACAAAAATTTTTTTCTAAAGGTCTTACAGAACTCTTGAGATCTTGGCACGATGACACCACACACCTCAATAACAAAGGGAACTCGAGACACTAGATATGAGAGGGGTATAAATAAGACCGGTTCCACCTGCATTCTATAAGCAGGTTCTAATTACCGGCACCCGACCTTGAACACCTGATTCTAATTTCATGGCTTTGAAGGTATGATAAATGTAGGGGTGTGCTTCCTTTTTAGATACGACTGGTCTGTTTTTTGTTCTTTTAATTTGTGAAAATGACTTCAAAATGTCAACTTTATGTCATTTAATACTCATTAAATAGACCTTAATTAATAGGCACTGTTTCAAAAAAGATGAAATGTTTCCATATGGAAACAATTTCCATAGGGTGTACTTATTTTTTCACATGACTGTACATGTTTGTCTGTTTTTGTCCGTTTATAAGAAATGAATATGCATATTCTAAGGTTCAAATCCGATGTTGTTGCGTGAGAAGCATTAAGAAAGTATGCAACGACCGATGTCGTGTCTTAGGGAAAGAATTTGGTGACTGTCATTTCCTTCATGGAGACCGCAAAGATCTTCTGTAAGTCGTACCGGATAAGGACATCTGGCAAATTCGGTTTGGTAGCTGGCGTGCGATAGGGTAGAACTAGATAGGACATCGGAGTTAGTGATGAGTAAATTTGAAGAAATATGGGTAAAAAATGAAGCTGTAGCTCTAATGAGATCCAGTTGTGGTCTCACATCTGCACCAATATCCACATCTCTACAACCCTTATCATTTAAATGCTGACAACAAACAAAGCTGAAAGAACTTTTATTTTGTTTGAGAGACTGCACAAAAATGTATGCTCCTTCACACCTAGGAACGCCCCCCCCCCCCCCCCCCCCCCCGAGCATTTCAAAAGCTAAGATCCACCCCCTACTCCCGCCCCCGTATCCTCATCTGTATTGTTTCTTCAGATTAAAGATGTAGAAGACTGTAAGGTTGTGTATTTTCGACCAGACGTCACTGAGATGCATCATCACAGGAGAAGCAAAAGTTTGTGAACCCTTTGAAGTGATCTGCATTCCTACATCGACGACTCCTAAAATGATTCGATCCTTATCTAATCTGCTTTCTCTTTATCATCTCCTTACAGCAGGTCAAGCATGCGGGTCACAAAAAAAACAAAAAACAAAACAAAAAAAAACATTCCAGATGACGTGATCGATCTAGCTCCATTTGAAGATTAGATTTTAGAGGCTCTTGTAATTTTTTTCGTCAGTGACCTCGGATGTTTTAAACCATCAGTTCGATATAGACATGACGATGTGAGAGAGAAAATTGTGTGTGTGTGTGGGTGGGTGTGTGGGTGTGGTTTATCAAATAAGCATCTTTCGTTAATAAACGAGATTAGAAATCTGAATTATCTCAGGGAATTCATCGAGATTTGTTTGTGGCTATAAATATGATGAAATGGGCAGATCACTGAGTAAAGCGAGATGCTGATACTTGACTCGACTAGTATCCTGTAACTCAAAGTGGACGGTCCTTTGAGGGTTCTCTGAAGGTCCTGTGCTCCATATCTGACAATTCGATCACTTGACAAAGCTAATCCCCCTAGCTAGTCATCTCAGACCCTCATCATCCCTTCGTCATGCTCACAGTGATGAACGAATGAGGATCCCCTGCTCTAGGTCCGAGTGCTGTCTGATCGATGACGTGTATGAACGACATGTGGGAAATTGGATGAAAGTACTGGAGGTCTTGAACGAGAAGTTTTTCTCTCAGTGTCACACTACATACAGTTCTGTACAAAAGTCAGAGACCACCCTTTTGTTTTAAATCAAATGGCCGTTTAATAATAAGAATAATGAAAGGGAAAAAATTATATTATTATTGAATAATACTCCATCCATCCATCTTGTACCGCTTGCTCCTTTTCAGGGTCACGGGGGAACCTGGAGCCTATCCCAGGGAGCATCGGGCACAAGGCGGGGTACACCCTGGACAGGGTGCCAATCCATCACAGGGCACATTCACACACTATGGACACTTTAGACACGCCAATCAGACTACCATGCAAGTCTTTGGACTGGGGGAGGAAACCAAAGTACCCGGAGAAACCCCCGCAGCACGGGGAGAACATGAAAACTCCGCACACACAGGGCCACGGCGGGAATCGAACCCCCGACCCTGGAGGTGTGAGGAAAACGTGCTAACCACTAAGCCACCGTGCACCCCCTATTGAATAATATTAAATAATAATAATAATAATAATAATATGTAAGGAGTAAAACACAATAGGGCTGTTATCATCCCAAAGTTGATTATTTTCCAGTACCAGCATGCCATCAGATAGTGGTTTTATTTTATGACAGACAAACAAATCTAACAAAAGTCAAAGCAAGGTTCAGAAAATAGACACCAAAACAAGAACTTACTAAAAATACAGCACGGAAAACACAACACACACCAGGAGCTTAGCAACGAAACCAACCCCGCGTCCCGATTCGCATACTCTCCGTACTAACCGGTATCTGAGATGAGAATTAGCGTGTCCCAAATCGTACTACGTTGAAATGAGCATCCCAAAGGTACCCGGATGGTCCACTTTGTCCGGTAGATTTTCAAAGCGTGGCTCCGTGGACACTTTTTCAGCTAATATCGCCCACAACTCCTTGCGCGAGTGAGGAGGAGGACTTTTGCCGAATTCAAGGAGAAGTGTCAATGAAATGTGGAAAAACGAATCGAGGGAACGATGCGTTACATGAGATAGTATGAATGATATAAGGAATAATGGAGGAAGAAAGACTGAAATGCAACAAGGAGTTTGTTTACAGTCAGAGTGTTCTCTTCCGTTATTCAAGTTCACCATATCCCCGGCTATGATAGCAGAAACTAGGCTACAATACCACAAGGACAAAAGAAAAATGAAACAGAAGCTCAGGAAGTGGAATAAACACTAAATGTAAGGAGTAGATTAATAATGCATTTGGACACAAATGAAAAATGCATGTCTGTTCAGCAGAAAACAGTTTCCTTTCACCCACAGAGTGGTCTGTACACTGCAGATGAGAACAGCATGAATTACCAAGGAATAGGCCTGATTTGGGGAGGAGGATATCTCTGTGTCTCTGGAGATCCGCTTTCAGCTATAGTGTTCATGTCAGAGTATAAAATCTCATCTGAAGGAACATTTTCATTATATACCACGCCACATTATGAGCTCAAATGTGATGCAAATTATTTATTTTTTACTATTTTTTTAAAGGGAGAATTTGCAGCTGCTGGTCAGGCCCTCACTGCAAAACAACCAGTACGTTTTCTCAAGTTATACAGTAAGACTCACGTGAGAGGCACTGTTAATCATTTCCAGTAATGAAAGCTTTAATATCGAACGCTGTGATATAATACACCAGAGTGACATCTTGATCATATTGCTTTTTTTTTTGTTATACGACTTGGATTTATTATCAGTTTAAATTAGAGATGGGAATTCCAGTTCTTTTGAGTGAATCAGATCATTTGATTCAGTTCACCAATAAGAGTCGACTCCATAGGCAGTTCTAGGGACTGTGGATGCAAACGGCCCTCTTGACTTCCTGTTTATTGCCTTTATGTTACCCGGATACTTTATAAAGAATAAATACAATGAGTCAACTATAGTGTAACTGTCTGAAAGCATTAGTATTTTTTCACATAGGCTACAACAGTACACCTTTGGAAAAGTGTTGGCTTTTATACTCTGTACACGATATGGCCAAAAGTATACATCTTTCTCCAAACTGTTGCTACAAAGCTGGACGCACACAAATGTATAGAATATCTTTGTATGCTGAAGCATTACAATTTCCCTTCACTGGAACTAAAAGGGGTGGCTGGAGCTAAGCACGGCTCCTCCGGGTACTCCGGTTTCCTCCCCCAGTCCAAAGACATGCATGGTAGGTGGGTTGGCGTGTCTATAGTGTGTGAAGGTGTATGTGATTGTGCCCTGGACAGGATTGGCCTCCAGATTCCCCGCAAGCCTGTAGGCTAAGCGATATAGAAAATGGTTGGATGGAACTAAATGACAATGCAGAAAGCAAGCTCCATGAAGGATTTTGTCAAGGTCGGAGTGGAAGAATTTGAGTGTCCCGCACAGATCCCTGACCTCAATCACTGACACTGACAGATCACTGAACATCTTTGGGATGAACTGGAAAGCCGACTGAACCCCAGACCTCCTCAACATCCCAACATCAGTGTCTGATATCACTCTTGTGTCTGAATGATCACAAATTCCCACAGCTATGCTCCAAAATCTAGAGGAAAGCCTCTATTACAAATGTGGAATGGGATGTTCAACAGGCACATATGGGTGTGAAGATCAAGTGTCCACATACTTTTGGCAGTAAAGTGTACTTTAGCTCTCATTCGAGAAAAATGATGAAATCTACCAGGAAAGCTAGCTAAATATTTAACATTAACTTCATGGCTTTGCCTACAGTCGTCATCCTTAATTATTTCATTATTTGATCATCTCTACTACTTCCCATGGTTCTGCTGTGTCTTTTCCTCTTCTTGCTTTGTCTTTCTTTTCTGGATTCCAGACAGGTAAATTCTGTCCATTTTCCTGGTATAGCGCTGGTACATTACCCATCCGTTCCAGATTTTGGAGGAGTTCTGCTTTTTTAAGATTTGACATTTTCATGGACTTATTGTTGGCCTTCAGAAGCCCCCTTCAAAACTCCTGGCCCAACAATTGCCTGCCTTGACTGTCATGTCGCTACGCCTCTGACTCTTTCAGCGCTGAAATGCCTCTAAAGCCAGGGATAGAAAATCAAAAACATTTTTAAAAAAAAATAAAAATCCAGACTCCCAGAGCCGAGCTTTGCCCTTGTTTGGGACATACACGTGGCCTTGTTGTCTCTTCGTCTACAAGAGCTGTTATCATTCGCGAACGTGTGCCTTTCAGAAGGAATGAGAACTTCCTAAAACTGACATGACGTAGGTAAAAAAACAAAAAAAAACAAAAATCACCCATGCATTTAAAAGTAAAATCAAATCAAAACACACTACACACAACACTGATGAAGTTGTTTTCCACTTTTTGAGCCCTGCCAGTTACAGAAAATCTCTTCATGTCAGAGGAACTGCTTACCGTCTACGAACACAGTCAAGAGGTCTTACTCTCAAGACGATGGGAAAAAAAAAAAAACCCAGCCTGCTATGTGCTGGATGAATAAATATCGTCTTACATATCCAGTCAAGAGTTACATCACTGGAGGCTTTGTTTTCCCTCCCATATCACAGAATTCCCACATTATTTCACTTTGACATTCTCAATTTCCTGATTTGTGGTAGCTGGATCTGCCAAAGAACATTAAGCCTTCAAGAGTTATAATAATAATAATAATTCCTTAGATTTATATAGCGCTTTTCTAGGCATTCGAAGTGCTTTAAATTGTATGGGGGAAAATCTTCTCATATATAATTCATTTTAGACTCATCCACATGGCACAAAAACATGATTTAATGTGATTTGATTTGATGCGATTTCATGAAGCCAACAGGACTTGACATTAGACACCACCTATTATGGAAACCTGACCTTCTTAGTCGTTACATTAGTGACCTGAAGCAGAATGACTGCTCCTCCAGCCGTGACGCAAATTGTTACTTGTAATTAGTGCTTTGAGAAAGAGTTCTTCGACTTGTCCCTCCGAGGAACCCGTAAAGGTTCTATCTAAAACCCTACTACATTCTTCGCTTTCAGAGGATTCCAAGTAAAACAACTTCGGAAAGACAAGAACTACCTAAAAACCCCGAATAAAACATTTGTTATAAGAGTACAGGCTTCAACTTTCAGAAATGTTACAAGTAGAACCCTGTTGGAAAGCTAGAGTAACCCTGGAGAACCCCATCGTACACAGGCTTGAATAAGATCTCCTACTTCAGATTGTCCTTGAAAGTGAACACTAAAAGTTTTTGTCTACAAAAGCATGTTTACTTTTCAGACAAGCTTTGCGATAGAACATCTTTAAAATCCTAGAACCTTTGAAGAACCCCCTTTTTTAAAGAATGTAGGCTGAGAGATTTTTTTCTAGTGGGTCATAGGTGGTAAATTCCTCTTACACTATTGTGTAAGGGTTCCTGAAGGGTTCTGATTTATTTGGGAACGGTGCTCAGGACGGATCTGATCTGAGTTCCTCAATTCTACAGTGACAAAGAGGTTCTTTACTGTTCTAAACGGTCCTTTGGTTTGGTCCTCTGGGAAAACCCGTAAAAGTTCCCCCTGAAACCCTCCAACTCCTTTGTTTTCAGAGGAGTCCGAGCAGAATCATTTCAAACCCCAAAATAAACCACTAAGGAACCATTGTAGGCTTTTATTTTCAGGAAATATCAACTGAAAGTAGAACCGTTTTAGAAAGATAGAACCATCCAAAGAACCCTTGAGAAACATATTTTGTGCAATAGTACAATAGTAAATAAGGTTTCTAGAAGCTTTAAAAGGTCTTTATCCTTAACAGGCAAACATTGAAGGTTCTATGTAGAGCCCTAGAACAGGGTGGCTGTCTTTCAGAAAAAAAAGTTCCGAGCAGAAAGTTCCATTGGGAATGTCTTTAAGACGACAGAACCCTTCAGGAAACCCTCGTGAATGGTGCTCGTGCCTGATCTGAGTCTTTCCTCAATTTTACAATTTTACAGTTTCATCTGGCATCCTGAAGAGTTCTTTGGTTTGTTCTTCTGGGGAAACCCTTACGTTCTATATAGAAATCTACAACAGTTTTTTTTTTTTTCTCTCTCAGACGACGTTCCAAAGAAGTACTCTAAAATCTTAGAAATAAGGTTGCATTTAGTGGATCTCCTAGTGGGAACTTCAATTTGATCCCTTTTAGGAACATTTAAACCTTGACTATCCAAAGAACCCTGAAGGATCAATCCATTTCCCCCTAAATTCTTAGAATTAAGGTTCTAGAAACCTTACGTGCTCTTTGGCTTGTCCCTCAGAGGGAACTCTTAAAGATTCTACACAGAACCAAATAACAGTGTGTTTCCTTTTCAGAAAAGGTTCCAAGTAGAACCTCTTTAGGAAGCCAGAAGCCTTTAGGAACCTATTTAAAGAACCCTTATGATTAGGCTGAAATATTTCTTCTAGTGGATCTAAGAAATCTTGACTGTGAAATTTACTGCTTGTTTTTCTTTCTAAATGGTTCTACAGCAGGGGCGTTAGCTGGACTGTTAATCATCTGGGGCTGAACCCAAATTCTTCTTCGTGCATTTTAAAATTTTTTCCTTCATGCATTTTTTCTTCATGCAATTTTGTTTTATGGAAGCTGAGGTAACTGTAACTGAAGAACAGTATGACAGGACATCTTCCAGATAGCACCATAAAAGGTCCTTCAGATTGTTCCTTTGGGGAAACACTTGAACACGATGTAGAAATCTACAACAGATTCCTTTTCTGGAAAGTTTCAAAAGAGAATCCCTTAATAACCGAGAACCCTCCGTCCAAAGAAACCACCCAAAGAACCCATTATTTTCGAACAAACATGATTCAATTTAACATCCTTAAGAGTTCTTTGTCGTGTCTCCTCATATGCATGATTAAAAGTTACTCACAGAACCCTACACTGGTGTGTTTCCCTTTTAGAAATTGTTACAAATAGAACCCACGGCCTTACGAAGAACCCCTTTTTTCCGTTAACGCTTTGAAATACGGTTACATCTAGCATAGTGGGTTCTTTGTCCCTCAGAGGGAACCCTTATACAGTCTATATACAACTCTACAGCCATGTGTTTCCATTTCAGAGGTAGAGTAGGACCAAGTAGAACCCCTCTAGGGGCTTCGAACCTTTGACCATCCGAAGAACACCTAAACGACAAGTTTCCATCTATCACCATTTATGGTCTTTCAGTTTGTCTCTCAGAAAGAAGTCTTAATCAGTCTGTCTCCCTTTCAAAAGCTCCAGTTAGAACCCTTTGGCCATTCCAAGAACCCTTGAGTGTAGGCTGAGAGATTTCAGCAGATATAAGAAATCTGACAGTCAAGTTTCTTTTCTTTAAGAACGCTGCTTGTGACTGAACTGGAACTTTCCTCGGTTCTACAGTGAGGAAAAAGGGTTCCAACTGGTATCATAAAGGGTTCCCGCTGAGGAAACTATTCCCAACGGATCTATGTAGAACCGTATAACAGTGGCTTTACCTGTTAAAAAGGGCTCAGGAGGCTAGGAGCATTATATTATCAAAAGCGCTTTTGAAGAAAACCCTTTTCCGGCCCAAAAGTCTAGGATCTGTGCGTCTTGTGTCGTGAGCTAGTATCTGAAGGGGTTCTGTGCAGCAGGCGGAACATACTGATGAAAGAATGGCAGAAAATGACTCAAATTTTCCAGCTAGAATAAGTAGGTAATAACTTACATCTGTTCCTTTATTCTAAACGTTTCATGATCTGGCCAGTCCTGTCACTCGTTACTATTATCTACGCGTCCTTCAGTGTCTGGAGAACGCAAACGCGGCACGGCGACTCGGCGGCCGAGAAAGTGTGTTATAATGGCATCGATGAGTTTTAGCCGCGCTCGGATTGCTTTGGATCTGGTGCGAAGGTTGTGTTGGAGGTTAAAGGAGCTTGTGTGTGTTTGCTTTGTGCTCGTCGGGGGGCTGAGACGAAAAGCCGCATCTCGCTGCGAAGAGTGACATCACATCCAAAACACTGAAAGAAGAGAAGCGGTGATATAAGCCATGCACCTCCACTTACTTATGTGTGTGTGTGTGTGTGAGAGAGAGAGAGAGACAGAGACAGAGAGATAGAGAAGGAAGGAGTATGTCTCGGTACATGCTTTAATTTAAATGTTGGTAGGTGATGGAGCGCGCACATATCAACGTCTGGTGGTTTAGGATTACTGCAGCTTGACTGATTTGAGCTTCCATAATGTCAGCAGATGATGAGTCAGAAATAACACTCACCGTTCCAGAGTCGCACACACACACACAAACACACACACACACACACACACCCCAGAAATCCATTAGCAAACACAAATCATAACCAGAAGCACTGCACAACTAAACACAACTAAAGTTTTTTTTTGACACCTCTGATTTTATTTATTTATTTATTGGTCAGTATTGTAAGATACTAAGGTACTCCGTGTTGGACTGGGGAACTAAACTATCGATACACACAGTAGTGATTGTATCACACCGTCATATGAATTCTATTTTGCATGTCAGATTTATTTAGCACCATTAAGAGCAAAAGAAATATATGAGAAATACATATTATATATATATATATATATATATATATATATATATATATATATATATTAATCACTTTTTGCTGTCTACTTACAACATGACAACAATATAACACCATAACAACAATATATCACTAAACGTTAAGCGTTCGGAGTGTAATCTTTAAGTGTTTGATTGCTTCAAGCCTTGTGGCCTTGTGCTCACATGATTTATGTCTTCTTATCCTCTGATGTGAGATTTAGCTAGTGTTCTAACACTATCTAGTCTCCTGCCAACTATTTCTGTTAAGCTGGAAACAAAATACACAGATTAGATCAAATACATGGAACACAGATCAGGTTAAAAACAAAACAAATGTGCACAGGACGCTACCAGATGTTTATATCGTTATGTTTTCTACACGAGGTTTAGCGTTAGCCGGCTAGCTGTAACTGGCTAGCATTTAAATGTGGGCCATTAGGAGCAAGACGAATATGAGAAGAGGGTTTAAAATCTCCTGGTGTTTTTTTTTATGTAGATGTTGTTAAATGACATAGAACACGGCAGGTTTTGTATCAGACCACACGATCTGTAGGTGAGCGAGCAAAAATATTGAGAGCGATCGTCTGTGAGGTGTTTCACGTTCCCCGAGTGTGTCCTGTTAGCTTGGCGGTTTAAAGCTCAGAGAGCTGTCTATGAAGCTGAGATAAAAGGGAAAATCAATCAGAGGCACTGCACAAACACTGGGCGTAGCCAGAACAACAATTTGGAATGTCTTGAAAAAGAAAGAAACCACTGGTGTACTGAACAACAGACACCGAATGGGTCGGCCAAGGAAATCAACAACAGCTGATGAGAGAAACTTTGTGAGAGCTGTGAAGAAAAACACAACAGTCAGTGACATCCAAAGGGCAGGGGTGAAGGTCTCACAATCCACCGTTCGAAGAAGACTTTGAGAGCAGAAATTTAGAGGCCGTACCACAAGATGCAAACCACCATATTGGAATTTGCAAAGAAATACAGAGATGAGTTCTGGAGCCAAGATTATCCTCTACCAAAGTGATAGAAAGGCCAAAGTGTGGAGAAAGAAAGGATCTGCTCATGATCCAAAACATACGAGCTCATCTGTGAAACATGGTGGAGGTAGTGTCATGGCTTGGGCCTGCATGGCTGCTTCTGGAACATTCTCACTGATCCGTATTGATAATGGAACTCATGATGGTAGCAGCGGAATGAATTCAGAAGTGTACAGGAACGTTTTGTCTGACAGTTAATCTGGAGGAACTTCATCACACAGCAAGGCAACGATCTAAAGCACTCTGCCAACTCAACAAAGGACTTCATCAGGGGGGAAAAGTGGAAGGTTTTAATACTGGCCAAGTCAATCACCAGAACATAACCCAGTTGAGCAGCATTTCACCTCCTGAAGAGGCGACTGAAGGGAGAATCCCCGCGAAACAAACAACAGCTGAAGGAGGCCGCAGTAAAAACCTGGAAAACCATCACAAAAGAAGAAACCAACAGTTTGTTGATGTCAGTGAGTCACAGGCTTGATGCAGTTATTGCAAGCAAGAGATATGCAACCAAATATTAAGTCTTATTTACTTCGGTAATTTACTCCAAGGCTTATCTGTTCATATATTTTTTCCACATTTACAAATTGAGTTATCTGATACAACAGGTTCTATGTTTTATGTTGTTTAACACATCTAGATGTAAAAACCAGGAAGTAAAAGCTGAAATCCTAAACTCTCGTCTCATGTCCATCTTTTGATCTCAAACCCAAATGTCTTTGGTGTAGAGCACAAAGAAATGAACCGGCCTTGCCGTTCCAATAGTTTCAGAAGGGACTGTACATAAGACATCGATCCATGCATCCATCCATTTTCTATACCGCTTTATCCTTTTCAGGGTCACGGGGAACCTGGAGTCTATCCCAGGGAGCATGGGGCACAAGGCGGGGTACACCCTGGACAGGGTACCAATCCATCGCAGGGCACAATCACATACACACTCACACACCCATTCATACACTACGGACACTTTAGACACGCCAATCAGCCTAACGTGCACGTCTTTGGACTGGGGGAGGAAACCGGAGTACCCGGAGGAAACCCCCACAGCACGGGGAGAACATGCAAACTCCGCACACACAGGGCCACGTTGGGAATATTCTTGTGCGGTCAGAGGAAACTGCAAAACTCGGCGGAAACCCATGTAAACACATAGAAAACATGTGAAGTGCAGCACAGACAGTAACCGAAGCTCAGGATTGAACCTCGTAGCTGTGAGGCGTCATCTTCCTCGTCATCATCGTCATCATCATCACAATTGCTATAATCATATTTTCCACCACTAGCGATCCACTTGTCAACACTTATGTGCACTGGAATTGGAAACACGACTTTCTTATCCGTCGCATTAGTGACCCGAAGCAGAATGACGGCTCGTTCGGCCGTGACGCAGGTCGTTGCTTCTGACTAGCATCCTGAGACCGAGACAGAAGGAAGGTGAACATTTAACAGGTAGGATGTGAAGTTTTATAGTACACGGTCTAGGTGGAGTTTCATGCAGAAATCTTGTTTCACTACCTCGAAATTGACATTATATCTGTCCGTGATGCATTATAATGATCCAAGACCTCCAATACATTCAATCACTTTCTCATCACTTTTTTAGAGAGCATGGAAAAGGGGTTTTGCAGGATGGAAATCATTACCTTAAACGAACCTAAAACCTAAGGCAGCCGCACTATCCACTACACCACTGACAAACTCATTAGGCATGGTAACATTAGTGCAATAGGTCACATTTATATATACAGTACAGTCATACTCCATAAAACGTCTCTGAATTTACTTCAAATGAGCAGCCTTCGTCGTTTTTGAGGTAGAACTGCACTGCAAGCTCCAAATCCCAAAGTACTTAAGCGTGAATAACAAACGGGTCGGTTTTCTCGTTAATGTATGAACAAGTTTACATACTGCATGAGTTACAAAGGGAATCACTCATTAATTAATGAAGATTCTTACAAACAAGATATTCGATGCAATTCAGTTCAATTCAATTCGATCTGTATGGCGCTTTTAACCATGGACGTTGTCTCAAAGCAGCTTTACAGAAATATATAAACACAGGGTGGAGATTTTAAGCGTGTGAATTTATCCCTATCGGGCGAGCCGGTGGCGACGGTGGCGAAGGAAAAACTCCCTGAGATGATACGAGGAAGAAACCTTGAGAGGAACCGGACTCAGTAGGGAACCCGTCGTCATCTGGGTAACGGCGGAGGGCGTGAAAGTAAAGGAAAGTTCATTACGGTTTGTGTATAAAGTCTGTTTGTTGAACTAGTCCACTGTCCACTAAAGGAGACCTGAGTGCAGGACTGCATGTGGTGATTGCAGTCCCAAGGCCATCGCTGCGACCGTAGTCCCAGCAACCACAGCGAGAACGTCCATGTGGAATCGGAGGTAACAAAGTACTTAGCGTTACAAATGTTTTGGGGAACACAAAGACCAGTTTGTGTGCTGATGAGCATTGTGTGTTTCTAACTCCAGTGCTTGATTGGAATGTCAGGAATGTTCGCAAACTAATTGAAGACCTGAGGAGAGTGTAGAAATCGAGCTAAGGATATGTTACACAACTGACCAGACAAATGTAATTTGTCCCTGCTAACAACACAAAAAATAACATCATCCTTTTTATCCATTTATAATTAATATCGTGGAACACCTGTGGAACAGGTCACAGCAGCTATAAACACTTCCCCCAACAGCTTTTCGTTTTTTTTTTCTGTCTTTTAAAATATTAAGACCAAGCAAAAAATGCAGCTTGTCATATTGACAAAAATGCTAAATAAACATCTCTTCACTGCAAACTTCATCAAGAATTAGACATGTTTTTAGTCTATGTAGAGCAAGGTGTATTTTGGCAAAATTCAGACAAGCCTTAATGTTCTTCTGGGTTAGAAGGGGTTTCATTAACAGTGACCTTTATTGATGCAAGAGAGGCCTGTAGGTCCTTTGATGTTGTCCTTGGCTCTTTTGTGGCTTTCTGGATGACTCGTTGCTGTGCTCTTGGAGGAATTTTGGAAGGTCGGACACTTCTGGGAAGGTTCACTACTGTGCCAGGTTTTTCCATTTGGAGATAACGGCTGTCACTGTGGTCCTTTGGAGTCCCAGAGCCTCTGAAATAGCGTTGTAACCCTTCCCAGACTGATGTATTTCAATCTTTCTTCCTCATCATTTCTGGAATTTCTTTCAATTTTGCCATAGTGTGTTACTGCGTAAGACCTTTTAACCAACTTCATGCAGTTGTAAAAGTTCTTTGTAAGTGTTGATTTGATGGAACAGGGTTTGCAGTGATCAGGCCTGGTTGCGTCTAGTCCAGCTGAACCCTGTTATGAATGCAGTTTCATAGAATTGGGGAATTAGTAACTATGGGGGCAAATACATTTTCACACAGGCCCAGTTGATATTGGATAACTTTTCTTTTTTTTTTTTGCTTCAAAAAAAAAAAAATCAGTGTTTACTCAGGTTGCCTTTGTCTGATCTTAGATTTTACTTGAATTTCTGAAACAATTTAGTATGAGATACAAAACAGAAAATACACAAAAACAGAAGAAATCACAGCACTATAAGCTTAGAAGTCTTCTAGAAACTACAGACAGAGAAAAAGTAATAAAGGTAAGCAAAGGGACCGCTGCGAAGGTCATGTTTTATGATGTAACTGAAGGCAATTAGATTGCTATCTGGGCAAAATATATTATAAAAATATAATGATGAATATGGTGATGATGATGATGAGGAGGAGGAGGAAGAAGTAGATAGTTGACCAGATCATGAATAATAATAATAATAATAATAATAATAATAATAATAATAATAATAATAATAATAACAACAACACCAATAATAATAATAATAATAATAATAATGATAATGATAATGCCAATAATACTAATAATACTACTACTAATAATAACAATAATAATGATGATGATGATAATAATAATAATAATAATAATAATAATAATAATAATAATAATAATAATAATACTACTACTACTACTAATAATAACAATAATAATGATGATGATAATAATAATAATAATAATAATAATAATGATAATGCCAATAATACTAATACTACTACTACTACTACTACTAATAATAATAATAAATGATAATAATAATGATAATGCCAATAATACTAATAATACTACTACTAATAATAACAATAATAACAATAATAATGATGATGATAATAATAATAATAATAATAATAATAATAATAATGATAATGCCAATAATACTAATACTACTACTACTACTACTACTACTAATAATAATAATAAATGATAATAATAATGATAATGCCAATAATACTAATAATACTACTAATAATAACAACAATAATAACAATAATAATGATGATGATGATAATAATAATAATAATAATAATAACAACAACGATGATAATGATAGTAATTATAATAATAATAATAATGCAAGTTATCATTTTATATTTGATAAGAGATTTTTATAAGATTTTATAAGGCATAATGTACAAAAAACACAATGTGAAAAGACAAATAAAAGGTATTTATATATATAAAAAAAAAACATAGTGTACATTATAAAAATGTAGTAAAAATGATATAATATTGATTATCATTTTACTCATAATTGTTCAGCCCTATTCTCAAACCAAGCTCAGGGGAAAACCACCAATGGTAATCTCAGAGTGCTTTGAGATCATGACATGGCGAATAAAATGGTAATTGGATTCTCTTTTACACTAGAACCGCAGTCAGACAGAAATGATTTCCCAGAGTTATTTATATCCTAATTGCTTTTGTTCTCGGACAAATTCTATTATATTAGTGATTACATTAGGAATTCCAGTGGAATTCCAGTTGTTTTTATCAGGAATCAATCAGGAAGTGCAGGACAACTTCAGTTCATATAACAGATGTAACGTATGAAAGTTCACACACACTTAAAAGCAGCTTCACACAGAGTACATGACTCCTCCTGAACATCGACCCGTCCTGTCCCCTCACACGAATTGCTGTCCGGTCTTAGGGGCGCACAGAGGAGTTATCGTGAGCTCCATCAGAGAGCGCTTCTTCAGGGTGAAAGATAGCTTACTGTAAGTAGGGTGTGGAAGATGAATTCTGTGGAAGAATTAGACCGGGACACAGTGAAGGCAGAGCCATATGATCTCCTCTCTATTGATATTAATGGACCAGGCTGCAGGGACCACAAATAAATCAGATCAAACGCTTAACGCACTCATTACACGCTGCATACTGACACAGAAAAGGAGATGACATGCTCATGGATGTGGACACACACACACACACACACACACACACATATACACACACACACACATACATGCACATACACACACACACACACACACATATATATACACACACACATACACACACGTACACATATACACACACAGACACACGCACACATACACACACGTACACATATACACACACACACATACACACACATTCACATACGCACACACACATACACACATATATACACACACACATACAGATGTACACACACACACATACACATACACACGCACACATACACACACACATACACATGTACACACACACACACGCACACACATATATACACACACACATACACATACGCCCACACACACACATACACATATACACACATACACACATACACACACACACACACACACACACACACACACACACACACATACACACATACACACACACACACAAAGCTGCAGTTTTTGTAAAAAAGCAAACCAGACATATATCCCCATAAGGTTAGATATTCCTGTCCCTGCAGGGATATTGCTGTCCTTGTGTGTTTGGTCCTCATCAAAATATAAAAAACTGCTCACACACACACACACACACACACACGCTCACTGCTGGTGACAGTGCTTTTGCGGTTTAACAGTCCACATCCTCAAAATGTTATAAAAATATTACACAATTCATGCGAAACAACTGTAAAAACCTTCTCCAGTGGCGTCACGGCACAGCACTGTTATTAAACTTACTCCAGAACTATCTGTACTCTGGTCAAAAACCAATCCCCATTACGGTACCTAGAAATATAGGCCGACATCTCACCACACCAGCTATCGACAGTACAAAGCATGGAAGAGCATTAAAGCTACGGTGTGTAGAATTATTTTGTTTGTTTGATGAAAATGAAGAGCCTGATTAGGATAAAGTGATTCCAGAAGATGAATGAATGAATTTTGAGTCAGGTGAGAACAAATACTCTAACAAATATTTAGAAATTCCTGAGTCACAAAGGGGTTCCAGGTGTGAATGAGTGGGAAATGTATACACATATGACAAACTAGACCTCAGATACGGCATCAAACGTGATCACACCACAACTTCGGGCTTAAAAGAAGTCCAACTGCAAGGTGACAGACAGGAGCTGGAGGCCAGTAAGGCGTGAGCGTATAACTAAGTAGGAATGTAATAATGATAATGACTCTTTAGGTCAGCTGACTCGAATTAGCATTAACACTGGCTGGCGGGATGGAAATCGTCTCACCGGACGTTTCTGATCAGTATAAACAAGCTGATCATTTTATCACCGCGAGTCTGTTATAAGATGAGTCAGGACACTGTTGGGCTTCTGTATGTAGAGTATCATGACTGTGTTTAGCAGCTGGTGAACAAGGAGACGGAAAGGGGAGGGGTGTGAGCCCCCTAGTGGACAAATAATGCACAGGTCTGCACAATAACACTGGTACAGAAATAAAACGGGCACCATATCTAAAGCTTTCTCGATAGTAAAACGCCATATACAACCGCCACAATACAACGATAGCGTTTAAATATGATAGCAAACTGCAAATTCTGAAATCCCCGAGTGTTTTCCATTTCCATTTTTTGTCCTCTGGTTAAAAAATAAATAAATAAATAAAATAAAAAGAGTTACACCACAGTCTGTTACCACATGGTCACCACATCGGAGATCATGTGACCTCCTGTGGGACATGTTGTTGAATCACTTTAGAAAACCATCAAATGTGTCTGCAATCAGCAGTCACCTGTTAAAAGGATTGATTGATGGAAAAGAACCCAATATCCTTGCTAAGCATTACAAAAACCACCAGGAACCGATTGAAGCTCCTAATGGCTGCCATGCGTTGCACTTTTTTCAGCACTGGCAAGAATATATATGTAATCAGATCCCGACTGTTTGTGAGAAAAATAATCGAGTCAAAGCGACGTAACAGTTCCAGCGAACTCAGCTGGGTTTCACAGTGTTATGATGGTTATGATAAAGGATCCTGGGAGAGGAAATGAATCTAATGTGAACCAATGAGCGGCTGGATCAGGAACAAAAGTAACAAACGATTAAGAAGTGCACATTGATTTTCATTTGCCATTGCTTCCTGAGCAGAAGAGGGACTTTTCGAACGATTTTGGTTCCCGTCGGCTGATAAGAAGTTGGACGCCTGATTTTCTCCGTTCTGGAGTACTGTAGTGTCATTCCTTTGCTGTGGCGTGCCTGAAGAGATTAGTCAGGACTTGGATTCTATTGTGCATTCGTATGACATGAGTGCACAAACAGATCAAAGCGAACGACGAGGACGTGCAGTAACAAATATGAGCTTGTGTTTCTGAATAGAATTCCGCGATGTGTTTACAGGGCGTGTTTTATTGTCAGTTATGTTCATGTGGTGAGCGATGCACAGGGCCTTCTTGCAAAACACAGCCTAATCAAGTACAAAGTGTGTGTGTGTGTGTGTGTGTGTGTGAGCGGGCATGTTTTGATATTTCAGTAACGAGTTCAGTGAGTTTCCGTGCGTGTCAGTGGTGGCTTGACGGTTAAGGTTGTGTGTTACTGATCAGAAGGTCGGGGGTTCAAGCTCCAGCACTGCCAAGCTGCCACTGGTGGGCCCTTGAGCAAGGCCCTTAACCCTCTCTCCTCCAGGGGGTGCTGTATCATGACTAACCCTGTGCTCTGACCCTGACATGCTGGGATATACGAAGAAAAGAATTTCACAGTGCTGTAATATAATATATATGTGATTAATAAAGACTCTGTCATTTTCTGTCAGGTCCCCATGAGGGAAAAAAACAACAACACAGCTTTATAAAAGCAGCAGGATTTATAAAAGATTCTTCTTTCATTTTGTTTGTATAAATGGGTTGTTTTCATTCCTCTCTGCATTTCATAATCTTTCGTTTATATCTCTGTTTATGCGCGCACACATTCCTTTTAAACTCCGACCACAAACATCATGCTTCTTGTTTTGCATCAGCCCTGAGTCAGTGAGTGAAGGAGCTTCACACATGTCTGTCACGCAGCATCCATTAATGACATCAGGCACAATATAACAGAAGTATTGACTGAAACGGAGATGAAAAATAGAGAGAAACGTCTGGTGGCGAACGGTGGTATGTTCATCCGGGTTACGCTTTCAGCATTTTGGCCAATAAAAATGTGTTTCCAGACATTTGTTTTCACACTTGTAATCAATCTTGCCTTTGTTTTGGTTGATGGGATCATTGTCCTATGCTTTTTACACAAATTAATTCATTCCAGATTGATTGCTTATGTAACATCTGCTGTTCAGGCAGCTATTATTAATATTTATTTGTCTGACGGGTTTTGATTGAACTTTTGCTGGAAGATTCTAAATGCGACCTTATATACAAACTAAAAAGGAAAAAATTCAACCACTTTCTGAAATGGCACTTGACTCAAGATCTTATCACTTTGTAATTGACTGCGTGTTTGTACAGAACACCGGGGACTAAAATAATCAAATCGAAAAGCTCCAAAACTGAAAAAAAGGGGTCAGGAAAAGTTGGACAGTAACGAGTGAACACGACGATGTAGTGTGTATCCTTAAGGTTTGTACAGATGCTTGAAAAGGTCGAAAACGCTTGCTTTCCAAATGATGTTTATAATGTGTTCCGTTTGAGATTATTTACTGGAGACTCGGGATTTTCCATTGGAAGCGGATTAAAAAAAGATTTCCACAGTCATGCAATTTTGCAACTAGTAAAGAGTTCTTTTGGTGGGCGCACAACATTGAGCGTACTGAGAGCCTACCGAGGCTGCAGTGCAAAAGATGTTCCCAGTTTTCATATAATAATATGAAGTTATGATTTGTGTCAAACGCCATACAGAGCCATTGATGGAGCACTTAATAAGTTTGTTTTAAAGGCAGCGGGGAGGGGGGGGGGGGGGGGGGGGGTTATGCTAAAAGAACACAAAATCGGTGCTAGTGACAACAGAGGTGGTAAAATTACCCCCCCCCCCCCCCAAATAAATAAATAAATAAATAAATAAATAAATAAATAAATAAATAAGAAAGATATTATAATAATAATAAAATATATATAATAGTTTGAGTATATTGAGTATTTCAATCAGATTGATCGAGATTCTCAATATATTATATATTCAAAGTATTCTCAAAGTATATTGAATATTTCAGTATATTGAGTATTTCAATCAAATGTCAGATAAAGTGTTAGCTGCCTAGCTAGCATCGTTTCATGGCAAACATGATCAGAATCTCACGTTATTCAGCCTCTTCCATTTAGATATTTACCTATAAGCTTTTCCTCAAAGTCATCGTATTTATAGCGGTCTGACTAATCACCTGGAAGTGCTGGGAAAATGCTTCAGTTTCATGTTATTAAATCCTGTATGCTGGTGTAGATGGATGAGAGAAAGCTCAAAACTAGTCATTAATTTTAAGTAGAAAAATAAAACTTGTGGATGAATGGACAAACAGACAGCTAGACGGACAGACACACAGACAGACAGACACACAGACAGACAGACAAACAGACAGACAGACACACAGACAGACAGACAGACAAAGAGACATACAGACAGACAGACAAACAGACACAGACAGACAGACAAACAGACACACAGACAGACAGACAAACAGACACACATACAGATAGACAGAGAGACAGACAGACAGACAAACAGACAGACAGACAGACACACAGGCATACAAACAGACAGACACACAGACAGACAAACAGACAGACAGACAAACAGACACACAGAGATAGACAGACAGACAGACACACAGACAGACAAACAGACAGACAGACAAACAGACTCACAGAGATAGACAGACAGACAAACAGACACACAGAGACACAGACAGACAGACAAACAGAAACACACACCGACAGACAGACAAACAGACACACAGAGATAGACAGACAGACAGACACACAGACAGACAAACAGACAGACAGACAAACAGACTCACAGAGATAGACAGACAGACAAACAGACACACAGACAGACACACAGAGACACAGACAGACAGACAAACAGAAACACACACCGACAGACAGACAAACAGACACACAGAGATAGACAGACAGACAGACACACAGACAGACAAACAGACAGACAGACAAACAGACACGCAGAGATAGACAGACAGACAGACAGACAGACAGACAGACAAACAGAAACACACACCGACAGACACACATACAGAATTAGATTTTACTTAGACCCCTAATACACAGGCACAACTTGAGAAAAGAAAGAACCCCTAACCCTGGCTTTTGTAGCGCTATCTAGGTCTGTTCTTTTATTGGACAGATTTAATGCTCCACCTTAACTGATCTAATTTATGAACCTCTCCCTTTCTGTGTGCTGCTGTAGATCACCCACCTCACCCATGTGGCTTGTAACGCTAGCAGTCAGTTAAACTTGTAGCAGTGCAGGCGAACACAAGCTGAGTGAAACGAGACGCATGCTTTACTGACGTCTTGTTACAATAATCACCGAACCTAGTGGTCCTGCAGGTTGTGTATACAGTTCATAAATAATAAAGGTGTGTATAATGTCCAATCTCTTCAACATGTCTGCTCAAACACAGCTTTCGTCTTCAGGTTGAAAGAAAATATATATTTAACACACACACACACACACACACACGCACACACACACATTTTTTTTTACTTGGCAGGAGAATAAAACCGTCCTCGCTTTCCATTTGGTCATCTTAAAGCAGCTATCAGTTTAGAAATATAGATGGAGCTTTTTCAGACCTGAAGGAGCCAGTTCCTGCTAAACAAACACTCATGCTGAAACGTTTACACAGGATTATCCATGCAAGCTTCACAATGAATTCCAGTGCAACAATGAATTCATTCTGTGTGTTTACAAGGCACCTGATTTCTAATAGTTGAAATAAGTTCAAAACATGTTCATTTTATATATGTATATATATATGTGTGTGTGTGCGTGTGTGCGTGTGTATATATATATATATATATATAAATATGACATTTACTTTTATGGTATTTGTCCAGAGCAACTTACAGTCATCTTATTTAGACATATGAGCAGCTGAGGGTTTAAGGCCTTGCTCAAGGACCCAGCAGTGGCAGCTTGGCAGTGCTGGGATCTGAACTCATATATGGAGAAATCTGTGGATTTGTGCCAATTTATTCCAGCAATGTAAACATTTTTAAATGCCTTGACATGCCCAATCTTTTTCTCTCTCTTACCTTTTCATATATTCTGTAGCACATGGGCAGCCACTCCCGCAAACTCTTTGCACAAGGTTTGAAGGAGCATAGTCAAGGAATGAAAGTAATCCGTTTGTAAACAACGATTTCGCATTTCTTCTCGAACGCGTCTTCGTTTGGTTTTGGCGTCGTGTTTGCGTTTGCTTGTGTTTTCCACAGTGCGTGTTTGCTTTGGAGATGGAGTAACGGCTCGGCTGTGTTCGCCTGCTGCTTGGCTTAGGCCTCTGTGTTTCCTGACTTCACACGATGAGTCTTGCTACATTCAAATTACCAAATTGAAGTGACACAAATTTGATTTTCTGCCTGAACGTGACACAGATCGGATTTTTTCTGGACTGTGTTTACGCGAAAATTAGGTTTGTATGTTTGTTTTTGTAAAATCAGATCTGATACATATGGGGCATGTTCTTCTCATGCTTCGGGGGTTTCCTCTGGGTTCTCTGATTTCCTCTCCAGTCTAAAGACGTGTGTTGCAGGCTGATCGGTACTTCCGGATCGTCCGTAGCTTGTGTGAACGTCTGTGTGATGGGTTGGCACACCGTCCAGGGTGTCCCCCGCTTTGTGTCCCTAGGATAGGCTCCAGGCTCCCCTGCGAACTTGTGTAGGATAAGCGGTATGGAAAATGGTTGGATGGGATGGATGGATTTGATACATATCTGATAATATGACATGAATGAGATCAGTCATCAGAATTCATCATCCAGTGTTTACCAGTGTCAACAACAGCAACTACCTCAGTGGACGGATAACTGGGAAATTGGTGATTCACTTGATGTCTGTGGAATCAGTTCAATCAGTTCAATTAAAACTGGGCGGAAGCTACTGAAACTGAATAGGGTACGAAACAATTGCACAAGATATCAGTATTTCATGGGAACAGGTCTGTTCACATGAAGGAAACATATAGGCCACTACATACATATAATCCTATGTATATATAGGACACATAGAGGACACATAGAGGTCACTTGCGGTTACAAAGGTAAACCGTATGTATATATAGGACACATAGAGGACACATAGAGGTCACTTGCGGTTACAAAGGTAAACCGTCGGCATAGACCGATCCGATCAGAGCAAAAAACTGGAATTGTACACAGCTTGTAATATGGCCATATCCTTTGTTGCCACTTTGTGGCTGGATGTAGGGGATGTAGCTACGATGTAGCCACGGTGATGGAGATTGAGCGCACTGGCATTTTGCTAAGTTTTAGATTAATAGAGTTAAAACAGGAACACTGGCTATCAAAGTGAAAGAAACTAAACATAAGTAATGTCAGCCTATATATATAGAGAGAGAGAGACGATGGGTTAACTATTGATTGGCTAGGCGAAAGGGCATATTTGCATAAAACAGGAAGCATACCAATGTAAGACAGGAACATCTCCATATATGGTTTTCAGGAAGTCATAGGAATATGAGCAAATGTTATTTGGGAAGGTATATAAATGCACACAAATACAATTCGAGGAGACAAAGGCAAATAGGCACATTTGCATGTTTGCTCCAAGGAAAAACCAAGTCCATCTCATGCTTTGCTATCAAGCTTTTTTTTTTTTTTTTTTTTTTTAGCCTTTTGTGTTTTCTGTGGTCAGACAAATCGAAATTTTAAATTCTTTTCGGAAACCATAGACGCCGTGTCCTCTAAACTAAAGAGGACTAAAGAGGAGAGGGACCATCTGGCTTTCTTATCAGCACTCGGTTCAAAACCCTGCATCTCTGATGGTATTGAGGTGCATTAATGCCTATAGAACAGGCAGCTTGCACATCTGGAAAGGCACCATCGATGCTAAAGGTATATACAGGTTTTAAAGTGACAAATGCTCCGATCCAGATTTCATCCCGTCTTTACTTCTGAGAGACTCTACATCTCTAGGATACTCTTACTCCAATCATCTTACTGACCTGTTCTCAATTACTTGCAAAATGTTCCTCCAGCTGTTTCGTTTTAGTAACACTTACTTTTCCAGCCTTTTGTTGCTCCCATCCCAACTGTTTTGAGACGTGCTGTGGCCATGAAATTCAAAATTACCCTATTTTTTTTTATTTAAATGGTACATTTCGTCAGTTTAAACGTTGAATTTTTTTTTCTTCTATGTTCTATTGTGAATAGCATACGGGCTTATGAGATTTGCAAATCATTGCGTCGTGTTTTTACCGACGTTTATTTACAGTTTTACACGGCGTCACGACTTTTTTGGAATTGGGGTTGTGCAATAAATAACGAACAAAAACAATGAAGTATTGATCATGTAGTATTTTTTGGAAGGAGTCTCCAGTGTTAGTGATTTGTAACAGAGATATCTTTCATCCACATCCTCAAGACTTTTTGTGTTTTGTGGTTCTTACAGTAACATGACAAAGCTGCGTGTTTTATTATTATTATTATTATTATTATTATTATTATTATTATTTTACTTCAAGAGAGAGAAAAAAAGAAAAGCTCTTGAGGGAGCGATTGTTTAAGACCGCTAAATCATAGTGATAACAGGAACTTGTTTTGTGGACGCGCTACAACGTTAACAATAACTACAAATGGATCAACTTTATAATGTGTCATTCTTTATGCTTTACGGTTCATTCCAGACAGTATGTTTTGCATAGAGATACCTTGAGATTTTCTTTTTTTATAAATATTTATCGCATACAGCACGAAACTGAAACCTTATGGTGGATAAACCTGCGTGTTATCTCGGACAGAAGTGTTGGCAGGATAATGCTGTAGGTGAGTATTAAACTTGGAATAAACATTTACATTGTATCGCAGATGTTGGAGACGTGAGCCGTCTCTTGGGTAAACGTTTCTCAAATCACCGTTTTTCAAAGTAATTTGAAACTGAAGTGTGGCCAGTCGTCTTGCTGATCCTTTAAAACCACTAATTGCTGTGAAGTTCTCCAGTTACCCGGGTTTCTCGGGACCTGCTGATGGTGGCCAGTTACTGTACAAAATGATTACATCAGTAATCAAATGCATCACAACTACCACAGAAAAATGAACCAAAAAGATGAGCAGAAGTGAAAGAAATGCAAGATTTAATACAATAATTAATATAAACCCATTAGCATGAGAGGCTCTTAAATGCACGCTGATGTAAAACAACCAGAGGCCTTCAAAACAAAAACGATGACAGTTTTGTACATCCATCTTCTATACCGCTTATCCTTCTTCAGGGTCACGGAGAAGCCGGAGTCTATCCCAGGAGGCATCGGGCACAAGGCGGGGTACACCCTGGACAGGGTGCCAATCCATCGCAGGGCACAATCACATACACATTCACACACTACGGACACGCCTATTAGCCTACCACGCATGTGTTTGGACTGGGGGAGGAAAGCGGAGTACCCGGAGGAAACCCCCGCAGCACGGGGAGAACATGCAAACTCCACACACACAGGGTCACGGCGGGAATCGAACCCCCGACCCTGGAGGCGTGAGGCGAACGTGATAATCACTAAGCCACCGTGCGCCCCAGTTATGTACATGCTGATTTTAAATAAATAAACAAATAAATAAATAAATAAAAAATCTGATTTGTTTTTAATCACAAGGAAATGGCATTTACAGTATAACAAGTGCAACTTGATCTTGGCTGAGTTTTTTTTCTTTCTCAGTATTTCGTTCCTCGCTCATCTTGAACCATTTTCAATATTTTGATCCACAGTCTGTCAGAATATATTATTGATATTTGATTGTGAAATTATTTTGGCTCAGAGGGTAGCGTTGCTCAATCTTAACTCGATCCTGAGCTCAGCTTAGTGTCTGTGTGGCGTTTCTGTCTAACTTCTCCCTGTGTCTGCGTTGGTTTCCTCTGGGTTCTTCAGTTTCCTTCCACCTCCCAAAAACATGCCAGTAGGTGAACTGGTGAGGGAATGGCTGCTGTTACAAAAGTGATAACAGGAACTAACTTGTTTCTGCCATGTAATACCCAGGCTTCCATGATTCGTTTCGTTTTGATCACTGACCATGTGCGTTCGATTATGTTCCCAATCCTCTCTGCCCCCTCATATATATAATATATCCTTGTGTGTCCTAGTCTCGGCATGAAATCTTATCGTACCATGGCTGTTAAGTCCATACCTAATGTTCTGGGTTGCCATGTTTGCTGATTTCAATCACTTGTGTCCCGTCCTATCAACCCTGCATACTGAATGTTTCACAACACTAATTGTAACTATAAATGGATAAAAAAAGTATGATGGTTCTTTAATGTATAAAATTTTTTAAATCTATTGTCTAACTGTTGTGGTATGAGAGGAATAAAACACTTCAGGACATGCTGTTATCGGGAAATAATCAACATCAGGGTGGCACAGGCAGTGAACATGTCTGGACTAAAGGCTGATGCTTTTCATATTGTTCGCAGCTCTGGTTTGGATCAGGAACACTTGTATGTCCTTGTATTTCAGACAGCTGATCTTTTTTGTCATAACTTCCGTTTTGGACATCTAAAACCAAATAGCAGCACAAACCTCAGCAACTACTTGCCACATGTAACTGTTATGATGCCGTAAAAGGGCTGGAGGACACTGTAGCTTAGAGGCAGAGCAACAAACTCTGAAATTCAATTTCTGGAATTTTGCTCTGATTCACGGTAAATTAGTTGCAGTTGGTAAACTGTTGCCGTATGGCAACAATGTGCAATAGTGGAAAATATTGTCAAAAATAACATAAAACGTGTGAGATTTCAATTCCATTCGCCGCATTTTATAGACTATAAATTGCAGAGGGTTTTTTTTTTTTTTTTGACGCCTAGTAGGCAAGTTGTGAAAATGTGGCTTAGTGGTTAGCACATTTGCCTCACACATCCAGGATCTGGGGTTCGAGTCCTGCTGGGGCCATGTGTGTGCGGAGTTTGCATGTTCTCCCTGTGCTGTGGGCGTTTCCTCCAGGTACTCTGGTTTCCTCCCCCAGTCCAAGGACATGTATGGTAGGCTGATTGGCGTGATTGTGCCCTGTGATGGATTGGCACCCTGTCCAGGGTGTACCCTGCCTCGTGCCCCATGCTCCCTGGGATAGGCTCCAGGTTCCCCTTTGACCCTGAGAAGCGGTAGAAGATGGATGTTTTAGATGAAGTATCTTTTTAATTCAATCATTCATGAACGCGCATACCATTCACAGTTCCATTAACGCATGTTGTTGCCATATGGCAACGGTTACATCGGACCATTTAACAGAATACTCAAAATATATAAACTTGTTTAAATGACCAAACATAAATGTGAACTTATTTCAGATAGTGTTTCAACGTTTTCCTCTACGCAGTTTTGCCTACATATTGAAAAATGAATCGCATTTTGAGAGGCCTCCCAGGAGTAAACGAAACTTCTTGGTCATGTGACATGGCATTTTTATTTTTATTTTTTTTTTTTATAATGTCCAGGCTAAAATACCCTTTTCTCCAGTAACATAGGAAAAGATTAGTTTTGTATTATTGCCTAAAAAGAAAATTACCCTCCAGTTAAGGGTTAAAAACAATTGCCCATCAGACAAAGTTACTCGTTTTAACATGTGACATAAATTACTCCTGACATCATAAAGAATAATAACATCTGAAACGCACGCTAGCATAAATCCAGCTAGAATGAATAACTGCGACTGGTTAATGAAACATTCCTGTGGAGTTTGTGAGGCGTGGGCGGGGTGGGGGGATGCGCGTGCGTGTGTAGTTATTTGCACTGCATGCATTGTAAATATAGAGCGTGTTCATTACAGACGCTCTTATCCAGAGCGACTTACATTTCTCTCATTTATACAACTGAGCAGTCGAGGGTTACGGGCCTTACCCGAGGGCCCAACGGTGGTTGCTTGACAGTACCGGGGCCTGAACTCCTGACCTTCTGATCAGTAACCCAGCGCCTCTGACCACTGAGCCACCGCTGTTCAAAACAGACTCCGGCTTTCACTGATGTGTAATAGGTCCGTGTTTGAGAAGACACAGTTTATGGACGAGAGACAAGTGTGTGATTATATATCAACAAAGCTACAACACGGATAGCAATTACTGTCATGTTGCGGTCATTTGAGGTAAATTCATTTCCCCCGTCTAAGATACACAGGGAGAACAAACCAGGGACCCTGGAGGTGTGACATGGCAACGCTACTCACTGCAACAATGTCCCAAACTCCTCCATTTTACTTTCGATAGAAGGAAGACGCCACATAATGCCATCTTGTTTCCTATTGGTTCACACTTCCACTGTTTGTACATTTCTTGGGTTAAAGTTCACTTAAATGAACATGACACTAATACTGACTTTAAAAAAAAATTTTTTTTTCAGGTTTGGCCTGACCTCTCCTGGCTTATTATACAGCAGTTAGTTAATATTATTGCACGAGCGGCATTCCAAAATAAGAGTCCTGATTTTTAAAAAATAGCAGCACTTGTACATTTCAGTTTGTATCACTCCGCCTGTCTGCGTTCGCTACATCAAATTTCATTCTAGCGATCGTTGGTTACACTGAAACCGTTACTACACGTACTACGAACTGTCAGTCGGGTTTGTGCGTTGGCATGGCAACATACAACATTCTATCGACCTGTGGCTTTTTTTTTTTTTTTCCTTTTCCTAGGGACTATTTTCTTTAACCGAGCAAAATATCATCCGCGAAATATTTGCCCGTATTGTGTCTGAAACGTCAGTTACCCGATATTGTTCATAGAACCGTTGTATAAAAGCAATATCACGCTCGCAGACACGGGGTTGTCCTGGACGAATCTCGCTCGCGTGATATTGCTTAGTTGTCGCTTAAGTCTGTAGCTAAATAAATGTTTCTCGTGGTGATGAAAATAAAATATTTTTTATTAAAAAAAAAAACAAAACAAACATTTCACATTGTTTAAATGACCCATTTGTTTATATTTTGTGGGACCAAATTACGTAGTACCCTGTCCAGGGTGTACCCCGCCTTGCGCCCCATGCTCCCAGGGATAGGCTCCAGGTTCCCCCGACCCTGTAGAAGGATAATCGATATAGAAGATGGATGGATGGATGGATGGATGGATGGAAATTACGTAGTAGATAATGCAACAGAACTATTAGGAATTGTTTCCAGAAATGTGTCCAGCTCACAGCTGGAGATTAGGGCTCTATAATCTACTCGGCTTTCCACCTTAGTAGGCAGCATTTTTTTTCTTGGTTTCAGACACACCCGTGGACTAACAGTTCCATGTTCTTCTAATTTGAGGGTGGGAATAAAGAAAGCACACAGAAACAGAGCAGGACTCTCATGTGATCAGTGCTCAGTCTGTCTGTCCGGCTGTTTGGTTTGGAGAGTTTCTCTGTCCTGACCAGTAATTACATCATTAATTAATTACATCAGCAATGCGGGTCACATCACTTCCAGGCATGGATGATCTGTAACCGGAGACATCAGAGTGGACATAGAGCCGATTAATGACAGTGTTGGAAAACTGCCTATTCCGACTTTTGAGTCAGAAGGAACTCTGGGTACGGAACAGTTCCCGGTAAACGCTGCTCTCATATAACGACTGGGGAAAGCAGAGCGTTCCATGGCAGGCGACGGACGGGAATGTAACGATGCGACGCGTGCAACTTATTTCTGATGAATTCCCCACGTGTGCGCGCGAATGAGTGTGTGCGGAGGAGAGTGGCCACCCCGCAATTCCCACGCGCGCCTATAATAACGCGCCGCGCATGGACGCAGCACACTCGGCCACCGGCGCGCGCTGACCGACAAACACAAGCGGACCGCTCTTGAGCAACTTTAACACTGAAACACCGAGCTGGAGAAAGTGATTATTATTATTATTATTATTATTATTTTCGCACTCTGAGATTAACCCGCAGGAGAACACTGGTAAGTTGCAAATGTTTTTATTTTTTATTTTAATTTAAAAATTTTTTTTTTTGCATATATTTTTCTTCTTGTTCCTCTGAGACGCAGGATGTGCATGACTGGTGCAGAACTGAACAGAAACCAGACTGGATAACTATATTGTTTTATTTTTATTTCCCCCCCCCCTACATGTTCATGAAAAAAAAATTGCATTCTTTATGGGAAGAAACTGTATAAACAGGTTGAAATCATTTGCTATTCTAAAATAATTTGCTGTTTTAAACAGTCAGGTTTCGCATGTTTATCACCTGCAGAAATGATTGTTTGTTTGTTCACTATATTTATATCTGACTAACATGGAAGCCCAGAATGTATATGTCAGAAGTTTTGAGATAGTGAGTCAAATGTGTTGGAGAGCGAAGTCAGAATTTTTGAGTCGATAAAGTTAAAGTTTTGAGATAACAAGTCAGAATGTTGAGATAAGTGTGAATTTGGGGATAGTAAGTCGGAAATGTGAGACCGGTCAGAATTTCACGTAATAAGTCAAATGTTTGGGATAAGAGAGAATTTTGAGATAAGCTGGGAATTTGAGATAACTTTGAATTTTTAGATAAGCTTGAATGTTGAGATCAGTTAGAATTTTGAGATAACTTAGAATTTTGAGATAAGTCAGAATTTTGAGATAAGTCAGAATTTTGAGATAACAGAATTTTGAGATAAGTCAGAATTTTGAGATAAGTCAGAATTTTGAGATAACTTAGAATTTTGAGATAAGTCAGAATTTTGAGATAACTTAGAATTTTGAGATAAGTCAGAATTTTGAGATAAGCTGGAATAATGAGATGAGACAGAATAATGAGATGAGTCACAATTTTGAGATAACTTAGAATTTTGAGATAATCTGGAATAATGAGATAAGTCAGAATTTTGAGATAAGCTGGAATAATGAGATAAGTCGGAATTTTGAGATAAGTCAGAATTTTGAGATAAGTCGGAATTTTGAGATAAGTCAGAATTTTGAGATAAGTCAGAATTTTGAGATAAGTCAGAATTTTAAGTCAGAATGTTGAGATAAGTCCACATTGGAAAATACCGCAGAGGGCAAAAAAATAAAGACAAAGTCTGCGAAACACGTCTGTTTTTCTCTTGTAACTGGTGGAAAGGGTTTTCGACAGACTAAAACCTGCTTGTCCTCTGTTCCAGCTCGGAACTGTGTGTGGTCGTCGGTGCACCGATTTGTGTCTTCTAAAAATGCGTGTGCTCCGAGTTGTGCTCGTCGTCATGGGGCTCGCTCTGTGCATGTGCGATACGCGTGGTACTGAGAGCGTGTGGGCGGACACGGACAGCACCCAGAGCTACCACAGCCTGTTCACCCAGATCTTGAAGATGGTACGGAACGCACAGGACGGCGGCGGAGAGCTCGCGCAGGCCACCGCCGATAGGGAGAGCAAGCATCATCAACAGCAGACGAAGAGCGGGGATCAGATCCTGGGTAATTGCCCACACACACACACACACACACACACTGAGAGAGAGAGAGAGAGAGAGAGAGAGAGAGAGAGAGGAAAATAATCTAAGATGGTTTGGAAGTACACTTTTCTTGCGAGGGTGCAAGTGAGTTTTTGGAATAACAGGACAGATTCCGCATCAGTCAAAAAAAATAATAATTCATGCATTTGCATAAAGGATGTTTTAAAAATATCAAGTGGCCATAATGGGATAAAAATTGATCTGGATTAAGATTTATCATTTTGTAATTGCTTATATCGAAAACTGAAAACCTACGGAAACTCAAATGAGTCTAAAACAATTCCTCAGAAACAGCCTAATTGGGGCTTTGGTCATGCAGCGCCAGGCTTTTAGCTGCTATCACATTTGTCAGTCTGTGTACTTCCATCCATCCATCCATCCATTTTCTATACCGCTTATCCTACTGGGTGGCAGGAAACCTGGAGCCTATCCCAGGGAGCGTGGGGAACGAGGCGGGGTACACCCTGGACAGGGTGCCAATCCATCGCAGGGCACAATCACATACACACTCACACACCCATTCATACACTACGGACACTTTAGACATGCCAATCAGCCTACCACGCATGTGTTTGGACTGGGGGAGGAAACCGGAGTACCCGGAGGAAACCCCCGCAGCACGGGGAGAACATGCAAACTCCACACACACAGGGCCACGGCGGGAATCAGACCCCCGACCCTGGCGGTGTGAGGCCCACATCTGTGTACTTTATTTATTTATTTATTTGTTTGTTTGTGTGTTTAATAGAGGGTATTTGGTGCCCCTGGCGTGCAGATAATCGGTTGCAGAGCTTCTTGGTCTGTCTTGTTAAAGTGCTTAGCCTGAGCACGCCAGGTCAATGTTGGGAGTGAAGCAAGATCTGCACTTTAGGGTCACTGCTCCCTCCTCGAGGTCAGCGGATTTAGGATTTAACCTTTAACCCACTATTTCTGTGTCCTTGCAGAAATCTTTCCCAGGGACCTCAGAAAGAAGGAGAAGTTTTTAAAGCACTTAACAGGTGAGCACAGAGACGAGAGGATGTTGGATATAAACGGGACATGCCATAAAAACAGATGCATGTTAGATTTGGTAGAAGACAATGTAAAAAAAAACTGACAATGTTTGAACTTTTGGAACTTCAGGGCCTCTATACTTCAGCCCGAAGTGCAGGAAACATGTCTATAGGCTCTACCACAACACCAGAGACTGCACCATTCCTGCATGTGAGTACTGCACACGGAACACACCATCGTCCTACGACATGTCCTGGTCATGATCATGATCCCGCACTCACGACAGGGTGAACCGCTGGTTTCTAATGTGGTGCACTCTACTTATTCATGAAAAATGCGTTCTTTATGGGACGAAAATGTATAAACAGGTTGAAATCATTTGCTATTCTAAAATAATTTGCTGTTTTAAACAGTCAGGTTTTGCGTGTTTATCACCTGCAGAAACGATTGTTTGTTCAGTATATTATATCTGACTAATATAGAAGCCCAAAATGTATAAGTAAGAATTTTTGAGATAATGAGTCAACGTTTTGAGATCACAAGTGAAAAGTTTGGGAGAAGTCAGGACTTTGAGATAAATTGGAATTTGGGGATAGTAAGTCAGAATTCTAAGACAAGTCAGAATTTCACATAATAAGTCAAATGTTTGAAATAAGTTGGAATGTTGAGATAAGCCACAATTTTGAGACGACTTGGAATTTTGAGATAAGCCAGAATTTTGAGATAAGTCGGAATGTCGAGATAAGCCAGAATTTTGAGACAACTTCGAATTTTGAGATAATTTAGAATTTTGAGATAATTTAGAATTTTGAGATAAAAGAGAATTTTGAGATAAGCCAGAATTTTGAGATAATTTAGAATTTTGAGATAAGCCAGAATTTTGAGATAATTTAGAATTTTGAGATAAGCCAGAATTTTGAGATAATTTAGAATTTTGAGATAAGCCAGAATTTTGAGACAATTTCGAATTTTGAGATAATTTAGAATTTTGAGATAAGCCAGAATTTTGAGATAAGCCAGAATTTTGAGATAATTTAGAATTTGAGATAATTTAGAATTTTGAGATAATTTAGAATTTTGAGATAAAAGAGAATTTTGAGATAAGCCAGAATTTTGAGACAATTTCGAATTTTGAGATAATTTAGAATTTTGAGATAAGCCAGAATTTTGAGATAAAAGAGAATTTTGAGATAAGCCAGAATTTTGAGATAAGATGGAATGTTGAGATAAGATGGAATGTTGAGATAAAATTGAATTTTGAGATAAGCCAGAATTTTTTTTCGATAATTTAGAATTTTGAGATAAGCCAGAATTTCGAGACAACTTCGAATCTTGAGATAAGTTGCAATGTTGAGATAAGCCAGGGTTAACTCCTTAAGGGCTGGTCTGTTGAATATGTAGAAATGAAACGGTTCTTCAGTTGTTGTCCATCTGGGGCGTATAGAGCGATTTGCTCTCAGAAAGGTTTCCATTCTATTCGATTTCATCTGTAAAGCGCTTTTAACGGCAGACCTCGGCACGAAGCAGTTTCACGGGAATCCGGATGTCTTTCATTTTTAACATTTTCCTTCATTTTCTAATGAACCTTCCATTAAAAAATCATGAACATCTTCATGAAAGAGCGTCCCTTCAGTATGTAGGACCGCACAATAAGTCTCAGGGGTATAAAAAATGTTTTTTTTTTTTTTTTTAATAATCTACAACATTGGCATGGCCCAAAAAAGAATATATTTTTGGTCAAATAAATGCACATCATATTCTTTTCATACACTGCATACAGTATATTGGGTTTTACTATATTCATATACTGAAACAGCCAAGAATATCCTGATTATAGTATGCTACTTACTGGTATATATATATATATATATATATATATATATATATATATATATATATATATATATATATATATATATCTTTTATATAGAAACATGTACATAGTAAATCACAGCTTCTCACAGCACGGAGAAGTCAAACTTTTCCAACGTGCTTGTGTATATATTGTAAATGTACATTCAAGACTTACTGTACATCTTTGCTTTGCCTTCAGATTATAGGAGATGTGCGCGGCTTCTCACACGGCTAGCCGGGAGTCCGAGGTGCCTAGAGAGCTAA
>NC_030430.2:22707726-22732726 GCF_001660625.3 Ictalurus punctatus
CATTTCATCTGAAAACTTCTCACATGAAACAAGTGCATGTGTCACGATGATCAATGATAACTGATATAAAAACATATCTGGGTGAACCGTCCGAAGAGAGAAAAAAAAAAGGTTCCTTAAGGGTTCTTCCTAAAAATAAATAAATAAATAAATAAATAAATAAATAAATAAATAAAAGAATGACAGAATAACTCCTAAGGGTTCTAGAGTTAACCTTTTCACTTTGTAAGAATGTAAAGTAATGTAATAAAATATTCCACTCTATTCTTAGAAGGAAAGGTTCCTTAAGGGTTCTTCCTAAACTAAAAAAAATAAATAAAAATAAATAAATAAAAAAAGGAACCCTCTTTTAAAAAAGAATAATCACAGAATAACTCCTAAGGGTTCTAGAGTTAACCTTTTCACTTTGTAAGAATGTAAAGTAATAAAATATTCTACTGTATTCTCAGAAGAAAAGGTTCCTTAAGGGTTCTTCCTAAACCAGGTGTCCAGATAGACTCCTAAATTAAATAAATAAATAAAATTGGAGGGTTCTAGGACTAGTTATGGGGCAGCACTTGGGAAACGCTCGGTTGTAGGGTTCTACATGGAATCTTTAACCTTTCCCCAGACAGACAGACAGACAGTCTGAAGCACCGTTAAGGGTTCTAGATCGAACGTTTTTTTTTCTCCTTTTCCCAAGAGATCTGTGGAACACACTCCACGTGCCGACATTGAACAGGAAACGTTTCCGCGAGTTTGCGCAACTTCGAACCGAATTCGAACGGAAATTTCCAGAAAACTGAAACGCAGACGCATGAGGACAGAAGAGAAAGGGAAACAGCACAGATGAAAGGAGAAAGCAATTAAGCCCGCTACCATCTATCCTTCCCTTTTTTTCCAGTGCAGATCTGATCGACACCGGTTCCTGCCCGTTCTCCTTCCGATTAAACGCCGAAAGCCCGGTCGCAATCGCCCGAGGCGGAAATGTGAACAATCGATGTTTGTTATTATGGAGACGAATCCATAACAGCTCTGGAAAGGGGAGGAAAGGAGGGGGAGGAGGAGGGAAGGAGGACGAGAGAATTTAAATTCAGTCTGAAGTGCATTACTGTCAGGGCGTGTTATTAATCATGTGAATTCCACACCGATTAAAGCAACTCGTACGCAGGTTTATTTACGGCCTTTTAGCCGGTTTATTTATCCCCTTCGGATGAAGAGGTCAGTGTGTCGAAAGCAGATTCTTACAACAATTCTTAAACTTCCAATTAAGACATCACACAGCAAATATGTGTGTGTGTGTGTGTGTGTGTGTGTGTGTGTGTGTGTGTGTGTGTGTGTGTGTGTGTGTGAAATCCATTAGTGCAATCTGTTATTCATACTATAATACTCAGAACACATGTGACAGGATAAAATGGCTACTTGGGTTCCTGCGTGTGTGTGTGTGTGTGTGTGTGTGTGTGTGTGTGTGTGTGTGTGTTAGGAGTTTCTCTCCAGGAAGACTTTACAGCACCGCACACACTGCTCGTACACCTTCTCAAAGTCCTGCTCGTTTCCCTGCAACAAAAAAACACAAAAGAAGAAATCATGTAGTGTGTGTGTGTGTGTGTGTTTTTTGTGTGTGTGTGCGGGGTCTGCAAAAACATCGCTTAAAACCAGGACGTACATTCCTCACAACACGTCTTCACGTCATGTTTACTTTCTGTGTGGCGTTTCACACACGCTCTCCGTGTCCATGCAGGTTTCCTCTGGGTTCTCTGGTTTCCTCACGCCTCCCAAAAAAAACATGCCAGTAGGTGGAACGGGTGGATTAGTGACTCGGGGGGTGGGGTGGTGGTGGGGGGGTTTCCTCCAGAAATCTGTTTGCAGGTTGTGTATAATCCCCGTTATCCGCTTAGCCTGCTTGCTAACGCATCTCTGGACGAACGCACATCGCACCACTGCTTTCTCGCCGCTCGAAACAGGGTCTGCCGCCGAACTCGTTTACCCTCGCAAACCTAAACCGAGGCCTGCAAACAGCACTGCGATAACAATAGCTGCAAACACTTGCATCCTGAGGGCTTCTCCGCATAAAGGCAGAATAGAGGGGAATTGACTCCGCCGTGTTGTTCGGAGGGCGAGTGCTTAATCATCACCCTGTCCTGAGTGATCTTTTGTACCGAGTAGCAGTGAATAGGGGCAGATTTCAAATAAATAAACAAATAAATAAATAAAATTCTTTGGCTTCCATCCAACGTGACGCACGAGTCCAAGCACGGTGCTCTTAAAGACGAACTCAAATCCAAACACTTTTCACACACACATACATATATGTATGAATCTTTATAGGTCACATATATATTAGAGCACAGGGAAATTCTTTTCTTCGCTTGACAGGAAGTTGGGGTCAGAGCGCAGGGTCAGCCATGATACAGCGCCCCCTGGAGCAGAGAGGGTTAAGGGCCTTGCTCAAGGGCCCAACAGTGGTAGCTTGGCAGTGCTGGGGCTTGAACCACCGACCTTCCGATCACTCACCCAGAGCCTTAACCGCTAATCCACCACTGTGGCTTGTACAACTGTACTGTGAACAATTCATCAAAATTAATCTCTTAAATAAACATGCTTGAAATCTTCCGTCACCATGCGGTGACTTTTGCCCGCGTCTTCACTAAGCTTCTGATTGTTGATTGCATCACCGCGTACGGCTGGGTGGAGGAAAGAATTTTTTAAAAAAATAAATAAATAACGCAGAGCCTGTTATACGACTCGGTTAGAAATAGCGTTCTCTGAGGTGGCACAAAAAAAAAAAAAGTCGTTGGCCAACATTTGGACGCGAGCCGTGGTGTTTCCCCCTCACATCGCACGTACGGGTCCGGTCGACGTCTTTATTTACTCTCGACGTGTTGAACTCGGAGATGCTAGCAGGAGAATGAACTAATTTGCAGTAGTGCGCGCGATTACTTTCTACCTTCTAAGGCTACTTCCACATTGATCCCGATAAAGTCCGAAACGCATCGTTTTCTTTACGTTTAAGCGTTCCCTCCCATAGACTGTTAAGAAAAGAAAAAAAAAAAAAGATCGACGACACGCTTTCACTCTCTTCCGCTGTAGAAAAGCGAAGCCGGCGACGTCCCCATACGGCGCCGATATCTCGGAGCCCGAGTCTGCGCAGTAGCGAGCATAAAGAAGAGCCGTGGTATCGAGGTCCCGCCCCCGCTCCCGCAGAATCGATCGCAAGTACACGCCCCTGAACTTTTTCAGCTCGCTATGTTAAAACTATGTTAGTCCTGGACTCCCTGTTTTCAGCATCTACATCCATCTCACCTAATCGGTCTCTTTTACGAGCCCCAGAGATCTATTTAAGCATTACATTCACACGCTCCAGGTCATAAACACTCACAAAGACACATTTATCAAACAAAAACACACACAATGAACCCAAGCGAGAAATATACTGACTTGGACTGGACTGACGTGGACAAATTTACGATTTTACTCAGCGTTGTTATCATTGGGGTTCTTTCCATGTTCCTGACACGATCAATTTATTTCACTCCGAAGAACACTTTACATGCCTCGGCGCTAAAATCACGAGGTCAGGAGAGACCCTATCGGGGTAAAGTGAAGAGGGGAATTCTGGGCCGTGGTAAGGATCCTTGTAGGAGAGTGAGTCAGCTTCTCTGTAAGAACTACACCTTGAGCAGGAATGAGCTTTACCGCTGATGAGATCAGACGAGTATGATGTAATGCTTTTAGTCCAGACAAGAAAGGCCCACGGGGACGACGGCTACTTACTTGTAACAACTACATTCGCCGGCCGCTTTACTAGGAACACCTTTACCGCTGCACGTTCATGCGACTGTGCAATCTATTCAGCCAATCGTGTAGCACCAGTACAATGTAGAACATCAGTGTTTAAGACGTTGGACTGCTGGTCACGAGTTCAAATCCCAGCGCTGCCAAAGCTGCCACAGTCGGGCCCTTGTATAAATGAGATGAGTGTAAGTTGCTCTGGATAAGGGCGTCTGCCAAGTGCCAGAAGTGTAAACGTAAACGATACAGATCAAGAGCTTCAGTTAACGTTCACAGCAAACCACCAGACTTCGAAAGGCTACGGGAACTCGGAAAACCAGTCTTTCCAACCGTGCTGAGCGGAAAAGCATCTCAGAACACACTCTACGCTGAACCTCGAGGAGGACGTGCGACAACAGCGGAAGACCTGCATCTGAATGATTTTATTCACTGGTCTGCTGCTACATGAGTGACCGATTGGATAATTGCACGAATAAGGAAGTGTACAGTCGTTCCTAATCAAATAAAATAGCCAGTCAGTGTATACGCCAATAGCGTGCGCGTGTGCGTGTGCGTGCGCGAGTAGAGTAGTACTTACATAGTAGGGGTCTTGAATATGCAGTTGTTTTTCAGGATCGTACGAGCCGAGCAGCTCGATTTTGGCTTTGCAGTTGTTTACGCCGTTCGCTTTCTTTTTCAGATCTCTGCAACAAAACACAAAACGCATCAATTCGGTCACGAACGAGACAAAACGGCAAACCTTCTCACGTACCATTTACGTTCATCCAAAGAAGTTTACACCCAGTCCAAGCACAGAGTACAATTCCTTTTTATTATGGATCGCGTGCGCGAGCCTCGCGGGTCCTACCCGGCATCGAGACTTGACCCCGGCGATCATTAAAAGGGAATACGTGTCTCGTCCCAACGACGTGATTTATTTCCCGTGATTTGTCGTTTAAACACCGGTCCCGTCCGATAAATTCTTTATTCTGATATTTTGAGACGGTGGATTTTTTTTATATTTCCGTGAGCTGCGAGCCGTAATCATCGAGATTAAAACAAAAAGATATTTCACTCCACGTGTAATGAATCTAGAATACATGAAAGTTCCACTTTTGCAATAAAATGACCCTCTCCGCGATATTCTAATTTTTTGCGATGCACCTGTATGATCTGGCGGATCCAGAAATCATGCTTCCATAGTCCAGCTCTGGGCGAATCAAGTATCTGTACAGATTCAGAAGAGTTGAACTGTCTGCTCGCCATTCGGTTTTGGATAAAACTTTCAGAACAGTTCTTTTCCAATAATTTAATATGTGGGATGGCTATGTTATGAAGCCAAATGGGCACGAGCAGCATTACTGAGCCGAACACTATGTTTTAAGTCGGGTGTGTGATGATTTAGACATGTGGCTTGCATAAACACTCAATCCAAAATTATACCTCGTCTTTCGTCACACCGTCTCCAGTTACGAGACGTCGTTAGAAGTCGGATTCTCAGTTGAATTCGGGGAAACCACTTGAAGCATTCGCTGTGTTGAACTATTTCCGCTGCTTTTGTTCGATTTGTTCATTACAAACAGCTGAAAGTCTGTGAATTCTGACGATAAACCTGAAGGCGGTTGAATAATTCTGCTCTCGCCTTAACCTCTTTTCTGAATCACCCGGCCCGGTTCCCTTCCTGCCGAGGACACGCGAGGTGAAGGTGAAGGACGGAAGGAAAGTCTTTCATCGGCCGGAATTGCAGACCCACTGCTCAACGCACATGATGGACGATGGGTGTGGTGTGGATTCATCTCCAAGCTCTAGGAGAAGTCCATGTCACCAGTAAATCTTAGTATGTTTTGACATCACTACTTGGTCAGGGACCAAAAAAAAAAGATCCTTCAGGGAAATAACGTAAAACATCTCAAGAGCTAAGCATCAAAAAGAGGGGCAAAGGAGAAAAGTCTCGTCGACGCAAGAATCCGAGGAACTCGGTAAGCGGCTTAAGCAGGAGCACATGGACTGGGACTGGGAACATGTGATTCAGGCATTATCCATCCCAAACTGGACCATTAGTTTGGGGGAGGGGTGGGGATAGATAGATAGATAGATAGATAGATAAATAAATAAATAAATAAATAAATAAATTCAACCCACACTGCTATGGTTTATGACGTTAAACAAATCTCCTGAGTGGCATAGCTCTTCAAAGTTTTGCCCAACTGTTAGGAGAACAGGAATCCCAGAGAGAATAACGAGCCTTGTGCTCTGGGTGGAAGAGTTAGTCTTCCCCCATCTCTGTCAATCATAATGACACTGACCAATCACAAAGCGCACCAAAACCAGGCAGCTGAAGATTGGCGTGAGTGAGCGTCTGCGCACGCACTACGGCTTTGGATTCCCGTTCTTGGCTAACAGGAGACAGGGCTGTCGCGTCTCTTCCGCCTCGAGGTTCGACGTGTTGTGCGCGAGATGCTTTTCAGCTCACCGTGGTTGTAGAGAGCGGATATTTGAGCGACCGTGATCTTCGAACGCGTCTGGCCGTTCTCCTCTCACCGCTCATCCTCATCGGGTCTCGGCCTACAGAAATGCCAGGATTACCAGGACATCTGAGCGCGATGAGCGATTGGTGGAGACGGGAGAAGCGGAGACATACCCGTGCCCTCCGTGTGACCTCTTGGAGCTTGGACGAGATGCTCCAAAGCTCCACTACAAAGCTCTAAGGCTGGAATCAGTCACATTCGATTCCTTACACCAATTAGTCTTGAAAGGAGAGATGAGAGTCGGGAGATTTATTCTCACAGATACAAAGTAGCTTCGGGTTCTGTTCGGGAGACCTCCGCTAAGGGCGCGCTTTGACCAGCAGCTCGTAATGCGCATTCCACGCCCGCTCAGACGGGTGGCTCAACGTTTGCTTAAGTATGCTTTTGGAACCGTTTCATACAGAACATGCTATTTCCAAAAACCCAGCGTGTGAACAAACCTCAAGTTGCTCTCGTCCATGCAGAGAATGTACTCGAACGTCGCGAAATCCTCCTTCGTCACCTGTGTGGGGGGGGGGGGGGGGGGGGGGGGGGAGACAGCGACAGAATGAGAGAGGAGTAAACATGAGTCATTTCATTTCCACGGACACGCAGCGACCTAAAAAGGTCGTTCTCTCTCTAACCGAGCGATCTCTGGCCGTTTCTGAAGCTTGTGTGCACTGGCTGCGCTCCAACGGTCTTTAGACAAGGAGAAAAATCTACGAGTGTCTAGTCTTGAGCGAGATGAGTAATCCTTTGCAGATGCACATCAAAGCACATCTGTGGCCACACGTGTACTCATACATGTGTTCGTACATGGGTTGAGCAAGAGCGGACATTATTTTTGCGAGACAGCGGAGCAAGGGGCGATAGCACATTTTTCAGTCTACTGAAAAGAAGAAGAAGAAAAGAAAAAAAAAAAGCAACCAAACAGCAGCGACATGAACACGAGGAAGAAGAAAAACTAAAACCCACACAGAAAGAAGCACCGGTATCTAAAAGAGCATTAGTACTCGAGTTGACTGGGTTTATTCTAAATCTCAATTACAAGCCATGTCAGAGTGAACTTAACTGGAGGTGCTGTTTAAATTATACAAGACCCCTGATGTTACCACAGTGTTAGTGGTTTGGCTTCGAGAGTTTAAAATAATAACGACTGCAATAAATAAATAGCACGGTACATATTTGCGTATAATCCAATATCTGGGAATGTTGCAATCGCAACAGGGCCCGTTAAAGTTCTCTTTTAAGAACGTCTGTAGTAGTTGCGTGATATTTTATCCATTGCACTGTGATTCTTGAACAACGACTCGGTGTTCACGCGGCGTATTTGATCTCTTGGAGCTTGAAGGAGACAGTTTGAGGAGGAGAAAAAAAAAAAAAAAAAACTCCTACAAAGCTCTTCAGCCGGGATCAGTCACATTTCATCCCTCCTTGTTCAACACCACCAATTAGTCTTGAAGGAGATAAGAGAAGGCGCGACTTCATTCCCACGGAGCCAGAGCAGCTCCGGGTTAGAACGGTCGAAATTAGATTTGAATATTCATGTAATAGGGAAGTATTTGGAATGTTAACGAGGCAGTCGTTTTATATCGTCCCGGACAGACCCGGTGAAGAGAAGCCGCAGAGCTACGCGGTGCGGTCTGATCACATCGGCTACGGGTGAAAACTGCAAAGCAACGCGAGTCACAAAGAGAGAACCTTTTTTTTTCGATTTTGTACCACGGGACTGTTTACGTGCTGCTGACTTTAGGAACTCGCTAGAACACTCAGGGAACTGATCGGCCATAACATTAAAACCACGGAGAGGTGACGTGAATAACATTGATTATCTCGTCACAGTGGCAAAGGGGTGGGATATATTAGGCAGCGAGTGAACGGTCAGGTCTCGATTTTGATGTGTTGGAAGCAGGAAAAATGGGCGAGTGTAAGGATCTGAGCGACTTTGACAAGGGCCAGAACTGGATCATGGAGCAACGGAAGAAGGTGGCCTGGTCTGATGAAACACGTTTCCTTTTACATGATGTGGACGGCTGTGTGTGTGTGTGTGGTTTTTGGTTGTTGTTGTTTTTTTTTGCGCTCATCAGAACGCACATGACGATTCATTAAGGTCAGCCAAAATCCAAGATAACGAGCTCTAAACATTTCCAGAGGAAGTCTACTGGAGAAATCGACAATGGCTGAAGCACAAAGGAGGGATGAAGACGGGGTCAGGGGTGAGAGGACAGAGTTAGTGGAGACACAGACAGACGTCAGAGTGCATTTAAGGTGAAAGGCAGCAATCTGCCATGAGCTCGTTTTCACGGCGACGGAAACGGACACAAGCTCCGATACGCTACATCAAACGAGATATTACATTTACATTACATTTATTCACTTAGCAGACGCTTTTATCCAAAGCGACTTACAAATGAGAAAGATACAAGCAAAGCGATATCAAGCAGAGAACAATACAAGAAGTGCTCGCATACGAGATCTATTAATTGAATATTATTATATATTATATTAAGAGAAATGAGTTTAAAAAGGAGAAAACTGCACTACTGTATGCCTCACATATTTTGCTTTTAGATTTTTTAAAAATTCTCTGAAAAAATGATAAAGTTTATATTTTCAATGTGTATTCCCAAACACATTGAAAATATAAAAATACATATTTAAAAAAATATATATATATACACATACCCCTCCGAAACTATTGGAACGGCAAGGCCAGTTCATTTGTTTGTGCTATACACCAAAGACATTTGGGTTTCAGATCAAAAGATGGATATGAGACGAGAGCTTAGGATTTCAGATATTATTTCCTGGTATTTAATAATAATAATAATAATAATAATAATAATAATAATAATAAGTAGAAGACGACGAGGAATAATAATAAGAAGAGAGGAATAAGAAGAAGAGGAATGAGAAGAAGAGGAAGAAGAGGAATAATAATAATAAGTAGAAGAAGACGAGGAATAATAATAAGAAAGGAATGAGAGGAATAAGAAGAAGAGGAATGAGAAGAAGAGGAAGAGGAGGAATAATAATAATAATAATAAGTAGAAGAAGACAAGGAATAATAATAATAATAATAATAATAATAATAATAATAATAATAATACTAAATAGAAGAAGACGGGGAATAATAATAAGAGAGGAATGAGAGGAATAAGAAGGAGAGGAATGAGAAGAAGAGGAGGAATAATAATAATAATAATAATAATAATAATAATAATAAGTAGAAGAAGACGAGGAATAATAATAATAATAATAATAATAATAATACTAAATAGAAGAAGACGGGGAATAATAATAAGAGAGGAATGAGAGGAATAAGAAGAAGAAGAATGAGAAGAAGAGGAAGAAGAGGAGGAATAATAATAATAATAATAATAATAATAATAACAATAATAATAATAATAATAAGTAGAAGAGGACGAGGAATAATAATAAGAAGAGAGGAATGAGAAGAAGAGGAAGAGGGGGAATAATAATAATAATAATAATAATAATAATAATAAGTAGAAGAAGACGAGGACTAATAATAAGAAGAGAGGAATGAGAGGAATAAGAAGAGGCAGAAGAGGAAGAGGAGAAATAATAATAATAATAATAAGAAGAAGAAGCAGAAGAAGAATTTTAATGTGGGTATGTATTGGAATAAGTGTTTGTTGGGCCTTTTGTTTGGTTGCTGAGTGGAAGAAGGGTGAATCAGCTACAGTACTGACCACACACACACACACACACACACACACACACACACACCTCTGACATCATATACTACTTTCATTAAAACAGTTATGATTGTCAATAAATTGTATAAAACATTGTTGTCCCCCCCCCACACAGTAACCACGGGGGCGCAAACTTCTGCATTCGAGTCTATAGAACTTACCCATTTTGAATTTTATTTGTGCAAGCTTTTGCTAGTGTAGTGTAAAAGAACAACAATCACATATGTATACACACAAACACACACACACACACGCCGTGCAGGTACCTGTCGTGCCCTGTGATCTGTATGAATGCCATGTTTCCTGAGGCAGGTAAGACTACGTTCATCCGGAGTGCTGCCTATGTTCCAGTCTGACGTGGCACCGGAGTCTATAACCCACTGCAACACACACACACACACACACAATGGAACTAGCTCTACGTTCATGCCCACCGTACCTGACGCGCCACGTGGCGCATGGGCACGCCGTGCTTCTTCATACAGGCTGCACCTCGATAGTCAGGAGGGTTCCCGATCTCATAGGTGGAGGTGGCCGCACTGTCTATCCTCCACTACACACACACATAAAGCAGGAGACAAAACAGTAGCACAGACATCGCATCACATTACAGACTGTCCTGACATCACGAATGGCACGTCACACACCGCTGGATAATATTTCAAGTCCTATAGTGAAGATGCGCTTGCCTTCATTCTCACTCGGACCGTCCGGCGTCCATGTGTGTAACAAAGGCGCAAACGTGAATGTGAGATGCAGCTGGTTGGGTATAAGACACATTTCTGCATAAACACTTGTTTAATTACACGGTCAGGCTGGTACGCCAGGTCCGTACATACCACGCAAGGTTTTACATGCAGAACGCGACCTGAACGGCTCGGTAAATCCGCCTCGGTGTCCTTCAGCATCGTCTAATAAATTACTAGTGAAGTGTTTCACCACTCGTAGCTACACATGTAGAACATTCTCCTTCATCTCATATATCAGAACTATGACGTGCAGCGTCTCTCACCTTGTCCACCGCTCCACTGTCTGTGGCCATCTTCCTAAAGACGGCCTCTGCGATCGGAGACCTACAGATGTTCCCTAGAAAACAAAATCAGCCATCTTAAAACCGTCTTTAGAGTACTTGGATATTGTTCAAATGACTATAACACGCTAATGGAAACCTGTTAAATAGATACCTACATGAACACTTGAGACAGCGAGTTGGCGTTAATAATTGTAATAATTTAGCATCACCAATAACCCTAGTGACTTCACATTGCCTAGCGTAGGACACAAAGCAAAGTTATTTATGTATCTGTGTAAATTCATGACGTCTTCATTAATGAGCAATAATACTGCCTCAAAGCTCCAGGGTTCGAGCCCAAGTTATGATCGGGTTATGATCCGTGTGGAGTTTCGCAGGTTCTCCCCATATCCAGGTGGGTTTCCTCTGGGTCCACCGGTTTCCTCCGACCTCTCAAAAACATGCTATTGGGTGGAACGGCTAAGATAAACCAACCCCTAGGGTGCGAATTTGTGACGTGTGACGAACTGCCATCCCATCCAAGGTGTATTCAGTACTCATGTTAATATATTTCGACAAATTGAAAATGCTTTAACTGAGAGGTTTTTCCATTTATTACAACGTTCACTTAATATTAGCACCCAGGGGATACTTGAAAAGGCAATTAACTCCGGTTGAAGGGATTTCAGGCCCTGTCTATGAGCTGTTACTATAGAAACAGTAACTTTTTTTAAAACGAGCGTATTAACCTTACAGCCGGAACGACTTTTCCGAGCCCAGCAGTAATTAAAAATAATGCACACCTTCTGACCAATCAGATTCGAGAATTCAGACGCAACTGACGTCTCGCGTCATGGCATGGCACGTCATAACACGTCTTGCGTCATGGTACGACACGTCATTACGTTCTTTAATCAATCGTTTATAAGTTACTTTTTTACTTCCAGAATTTTTTATATATATATAAATAAATAAGCTGTAGTACAGACAAACTAAATCGAATGAAGCAACACTAGCCAAATTCGACTTAATAAATGATAATAAAAAATAAATAAATAACTAATGAAATAAAACCTAACTATAAGAGTCAGTCCCGCTAGGACAAGAAACCAGGAAGGAGCTAGCTCGCATGTCACGTAATGAATTAAACCATCCTCAGAGCCATTGTTCTGTCTTTATTTAACTTTTTTATATCAAACCGCTACTATCATCCTGAATTTTACACATGTGTACAACACGTCTGAACGCTACTGAGGTCTCAGGACATATATTTAAGAGCCTTACCCAGACACACGAACAAAACCGATTTCCCTCCGGCGGCGGCCATGTTTGTTTCAGTAGCTGCCCAAACATCTGCCTGAGTAAAAATCGAATTATTATTATTTTATTTTTTAAAATTTATTTATAACAGGCACAAAGTAGGTACACAAACCACGAGGTCGAGTACACATCCTACGACTGAGAACCCGGATACGTACTTACTTACAAATATATTTGCACGAAAATGCCTTTGATTATTATATGTGGCTTTCCTTGCAGCGGCAAAAGTCGCCGAGCTCAAGAGTTAAAGGACTACTTCGTGGAAAACACAGATAAACAAGTTGACATCATTGGAGATGAAATGCAGGGTGTTGAGAAGAACTCGGTGTATGCAGACTCACAGAGGGAGAAAGATCTGAGAGGTGCTTTGCGATCTGAAGTCGAAAGGAAAATCAGCAAGGATGACATTGTCATTCTGGATTCCTTGAATTACATTAAAGGCTACAGATATGAACTGTTTTGTCTGGTCAAGCATGCACAGACACCACATTGCTTGGTCTACTGTCTGACATCTGCTGCATTGAGCTCAGAGTGGAACAAGGAAAGAGATGAAGCTTATCGATATTCCCAGGAAATCCTGGATGCCGTAATTCTGAGGTTCGAAGCCCCTGATTCGAGAAATAGGTGGGACAGTCCTCTCTTTACTCTCCAGAAAGAGGACCGACTTCCATTTGAAGCGATCTCTGATGCCATTTTGAGAAGGAAAGCGCCACCACGTAACCAGTCGACACAAAGTCAACCGCTATCGTCTACCAACTTCTTATACGAGCTGGACAGAGTTACTCAGGAGATCTTAATGGCTGTTCTTGACTCGCAGAAGACCAGCGTTCCTGGGGACGCCATCGCAATTCCAGGAACTACGGAAAAATTCGATGTGAAAAGAAACCTCAACGTAGCCGAACTGAGGAAACTTCGGAGACAGTTCATCAGTTACACCAAGACGCACCCGACAGAGAACATCGGACTGATAGCCAATATGTTTGTGCAGTACCTCAATAAGAGTGTGCACTGATGATGGCTTTAAATTTAACCACAGCTTTTATGTTTTTATTTCTCCTCGAATTATCCATTGTTTTTTAACATGATTACGATTATGAAGTTAATAAAATATAGATCTATATTTTAGACAACTTCACACACCAACTCGTAAATGATAGACTTACCTACTTTTTCCGTAGTACTATCCAAGATCCAATTTCATGTCCAATGCATGAGTATTACTTTCCAAGACTTCTGACTGAAGGATTTATGCTAATCCTGGGATTTTCTTAAGGCTATAAAGCTATAATAGTAAACCCATGGTGTTAAATTGTTCCAGGTGTCAGCTAAATAGTTGTGTTTAAACGTTTATTTGTGACCTTTACGTCACTATGCAAGCACTTAAGAACAATGTGTTGCTAATTTTGCCTGGCGTTTTGGGTCATTTTTCTCAGATTCTTCTGACCTAATCGCTTTTTCGTAATAAAACTTCCATATTAAAAGAAACCTAAAACTGATTATTCAAGAGGGAAATCATTCCGAAGCATAGAGTAGTAGTAATACTATAAGGGTTGGCTTTTATTTACTTGACTACTGGACCACCTCCAGACCTAACAAATGAAAATCAAGGGGAGAAACGTTTCTCCGGATGACATTATAGTCTCCAACTGAACGGCCTAATCGATGACGCATTTATTTCCCTGTGACTTGATTATTTCTCTCAGTCTACGCGTTATTGCAAAATTGACCTTTGTCATATTGACGTCTCAGAAGCTTGTAATATACAAATAATCCCTCAAAAAAAAAAAAAACCCTCATTTTTATCGTGTTCTGTGCGCATCGTGGGTGATCTCAAAGCCTCCGGATACATTCGATTTCTTTTGAACCTTGACGTTATTAATCACTGAAGCGAGTGAATCACTTTATGATTCAGTTTTCCAGCTGTTGTGGATAATCGCACTGAAATACCTGAGAGAGATATGCACTGCACGGAAAGTACTGTTGCATTCCACCTAATCTGTCTTAAACACGTGTTCATAACCTGCACGTCTTCATTACATTCAGCACTGCTTGCCTTTCTTCTATATCATACTATCCAGAGTCACCCAGAACACGACTGGTTTGATTTAGAGTCTGCTTCCTCTCAAAGCTTCTTCATGATGTCGTCTTAGGGAATTTTGCTATTGATCACATCTGGCTTAGGGATTTAGATCTAGAGCTTAGTGTGTTGTTGAAATCACTAGATAACTAAAAAACTCCCCAAATGTTGTTCCCAACATTTCGGCCTTGTTTTGATGGAATTAATATGGGCCAATCTTTAAATATGACCAAATATTTATATTCGTTCATCTTCAGTAAGCGCTTTATCCTGGCCAGGGTCGCGGTGGATCCGGGGCGTATCCCGGGAACACTGGGCCCGAGGTGGGATTCCAGGAAGCACGCTGGATGTGATATTAGTCCATCACAGGGCACCGTGCACACACACGTTCACACGCTCATTCGTGCCGTGGGGCAATTGAGAGTCGACAATCCATCTATAGGCGTGTTTTTCGAAGGTGGGAGGAAACTGGAAATCCTGGAGGAAAACCCGTAGAGATACAGGGAAAATATCTGAAACTTCACGCCGTCAGTAACCCGAGTTCAGGATCGAAATCAGACGCCCCGGAGTTCTAAGGTGGCGACACTACGCGCTATTCCACCATGCCATCGTCCATTTACTTACCTATTTTTAATATATGATGGTACAGTATATATATATATATTTTTAAAAAATCACAATGTTTAGCACTCAGATTGCCATACGTGTTGAAATACCTATATTTATTGCACAGTCTGGACCCTGCATCATGTCTTTTAGATCCAAACGTATGAAAGTGTACTTCAGTTCTGTCTCTTAAAGGACTTTTACACTTGGTTATTTGGTGTAAATGATTTCACACCTGAGGAAAAAGAGATGCAGCTCAAAAAACTAGAATCGTATCGTGGGGAAAAATTTCTTTCCGGGATTGAATTCAAAAAGTGGGATTTTCATATATTCTAGATTCGTTACACGTAAAGGGAAACATTTCAAGCCTTTTTTTTTGTTTTGTTTTAATCTCGATGATTAAGTCTTACGGCTCATTGAAATCAAAAATCCACACGTACTCTTTCAGTTTGAAGTTAAACGAAGCGCATTCTTCTTGCCAGGTGTGATTATGGTGCAAGTTCAGAGCTGATAAATAAACCAGAAAGGAAAGCGCGCTATAAAATGACTCATGGTTTGAAACTGTGTTGTGAATGAAGGCCGACAGAGTGACGGTGCCAGCTGAGTAGCTCTGGGCCTCTCTGTTTATTTGCTTCATGCTGTCCTTCATCAGTGTTTAAATTTGATCGAGGGGGTTCATCTGATTTCACTCTCATCTCTCTCACTCCTCTTCTGTCTTTTCAGACGTCTCTATGAATTTATAGAAATTTGAATGAATTGATTGTGATTGTAAATGAATTACCTACCAGTGATCGTTATACTTAAGAGTGTGGCTTTGAACCTGTGGCTATTTTCTGTGTGTTATTGTGTATTTAGGTCTGCATAGCGTAGTTTAGAACTGGATTTGTAGGGCATTTTTACGCAGCGGCAGCAGCTATGACAAAACATCCGATTTAGAGAACAATTTACTGTATGCAAGAAATTTCTCCTGTTACAGATGTCTACTTAAATCCCAGTAAGATAAGGGATAAAGTATACAATGCACAATTATGAATATCTAAGGCATAAAACAGGACATCACACACAAAAAAAAAAACCCAACCCAATAAAAACCATCAATTCTAATGGTTTCCACTACACATACCATTACAAACCATCAGCTGTTAACCATTAAAACCATTATTAAATGCTTTCCATTATGTAGTAGGACATATTAAGGATAGACATAACCACTAGACGTAATAGAAGGCAACAATTGACCAGTAGAGACCCACAGGGACCATTAGAGTTTCCATTAAAACCAATATAATTCCCATTATAAACATTAAAAACTGAAACATTACAAATTCTATGAGGGTTTCTGTTGTTTTGTTTTTTTCAGTAAGGTGTGGTGCAGGTTCACTCCTGAGCTTGGATTACTGTCTGTGGGAAGTTTCTGGGCATGTTCTCGCCATGTCTGCCTGGATATCCTGGTTCCTCCCACTTGCCAGTAGATGAATTGGCTACTCTAAAATTGTCCCTCGTGTGAACGAGTGTGTGTGTGAAGATCTGGCATCCCACATTCTGAACATATTCTGAGGGCAATGGTAGGTCAAGTGATTAAGACGTTGGCCCTTCTGATTAGAAGGTTGTGAGTTCAAATCCTAGCACTGCCAAGATGCATCTGCTGGACCCTTGAGCGAGACCCGGCTTGACTCTCAGCTCTTCAGTCGCTCTGGATAAGGGTGTCTTCTTATCAAATATCATAAATGTAAGAGTTTTATTCCTCTTAATAAACCGTAGCAATTTGCCAAGCACTTACATTATTTCAGTTGGGCTTTCATGACGTCATCGTGTTTTTGTTTTTATTTGAATCACAGATGTGTCACATTGAAGAGGTGCCTACTGGATTTTAGTCAACACAAAGTGCATTTGTTAAGGACACTGCAGTCTGTCCGGTCACATTACTCATACCTGATAACCACAATAACAGTGGCTTTGGGAGGTGCGCTCTCTGTTATATTAAAAACGCTAATATTTACGAATAAAAACGTCTTTGTCCGGCAGTGGTTCTACTCACACCAGCACTCTTTTGCATAGTATCTTTTGGACTGGTTTCCAAAATATGTTTCTGTTCTGTGTAGTTGTTGTTTGTTGTGTGTATACCAGCACTGTTCTGTGTTAATGTTCTGCAAGTACAAGTTGTAATGAAAAGATCTTACTGAAACCATACACTGATCGTGTGTGTTGTATGCTGCACTGTCATATACTCTGCATTCCACCGAACATATGTACTGTATATGGATGAGATAACAATAAAACCCATCTGGATAAATTGCTTTTTTTTAATTGTCTGTAAAATATCTTCAGTATAGCTTGTGTGAAATATATCACCACGTGTACCACAGAGAAGGCACCTGACGTTGGGCCAGCAGAATTTCATAAATGGTAAATGGTCTGCGCTTATATAGCGCTTTTATCCAAAGCGCATTACACTGTGTCTCATTCGTCCATTCACACACACGCACTCACACACCAACGGTAGCAGAGCTGCCAGGCGAGGCGCTAACTTGCCATCGGGAGCAACTTGGGGTTCAGTGTCTTGCCCAAGGACACTTCGGTATGTGGAGTCACGTGGGCGGGGAATCGAACCGCCAACCCGACGATTAGTGGACAACCCGCTCGACCACCTGATCCACAGCCGCCCTCAGCCATCTTTAATTCCACCTTGCTAACAATAACAATGGGTGTGTGAGTGTGTATGTGATTGTACCCTGTGATGGATCGGCACCCTGTCCGAGGTGTATCCCGCCTCGTGCCCGATGCTCCCTGGGATAGGCTCCAGGTTCCCCCGTGAGAATGAAAAGGATAAAGCGGTATAGAAGATGGATGGATGGATGGATGGATGATTTCAACTGAAGTGATGTCTAATAAAAGAAAGAATCTAGTCGATTAATACAGACTCTGAAAGACATTTTGATATTCATATAAATCAATGTATTCAGCAGCAGTGCTGAACCTGAGACTCAGTGTTGTGCATTACATCGACAGAATATTTTCCTTATCAGATCTAATATTTCACCAGAAGTAAAATGATGAAGCATGGGCCTGCTTTTATCCGATCTGGAACACTCTGTGCTCAGATACGGTAGTCATTATTCACCCGCTGCTTATCAGCTTTAAAACACAGCTGGAATTTGATTTATTACAGATATTTTCAGATTTGATATATTAATCATTAATTGGTCGTGTTTTATCTTTTTCTTTTAATATTAATATCTCTCTTGTGTTTTTTATTATTATTATTATTATTATTATTTAAAAAAGCCCCTTTTAAAATAAAATGCCTAAAGGAAGTAAAGGTATAATAATAATAATAATAATAATAATAATAATAATAATAATAATAATAATAATAATAATAATGTACAGTTGTAAATTTCTTCTGCAAATATTTATACACATTTACTTTATATTTGATTTTTTTTTAAAAAAGGAATTGTGGCATGTATGTGCAAAAGTTTGGACACCCTTCAAAGACTCATAACTTAATTAACTCATTAGGAATTGTTACTCATGTCAAGAATTGTCATAAGGAGGAACAGTTCCAGAGGGCAGTACACTCTCTGACTCTTGTTATAGAAAAAGATATCAAACCGCCTTTTCCATCCATCCATCCATCCATCTTCTATACCGCTTTATCCTTTTCAGGGTCACAGGGAACCTGGAGCCTATCCCAGGGAGCATCGGGCACAAGGCGGGGTACACCCCGGACAGGGTGCGAATACCGCCTTTTCCAGCAGACATTTTTCCACTGTCCAAACTTTTGCATAGAACTGTATCTGTATAGTCCATATTTATTCCCATAAGGTCGACTTCAGTTTGTGACGTATTAAATAGTCTTTGTGTAGCGTGTATCAGTAGTACATTGTTCGTTCATTAATCATCATTAAGGGCTTTATCCTGGTCAGGGTCCTGGGAATGCTGGGTGTAAGGTGGGAATACACCCCGCCTGGGGCTCAATTCTGTAGCACCGTGCACACACACATTCACACTTAGGAACAATTTAGCGTAGCCAATCGTCCTACTGGTTTTGGGTTTTTAGGAGGTGGAGGAAACTGGAGAACATGGTGGAAACCCAGACGGACACGGGGAGAACATGCAAAACTCATGGGAGCTCGGAGCCGTCAGACAGCAATGCTACTTTCTGCACCACCACGCCACTAGACGGTCTAAGGGCAGGGCTGCGGAATAAAAAAAGGACACATTCATGCATGGTTAATTCTATTATAGAGACGCCATTATAATAAGATCATCCAGAAATAAAAAAGATGCCAAAGATGTGTTGTGAATTAATAGAATCCATAAATCGCACGAAAAACTGCACATTATTAAGCATCACTTTTTTTTTTCTTTTTTTTTTTTAATTTATAGCTAAACAGAGTGAATATCTTTCCCATGAAGGAGGTTGGAAGCTTAGAGAGTTTGAGAAAGGAGGTGTGAGACTGCAAACAGACCTCCTGATTTACTCTCCACTGATAACGCTAAGTGGGACATTGAGAAACTCACCAAAGCCAAATGTCATATCATGTTGCTTTTGACCCTCACAAGCCCTACTTCCAGCTTTGCCAGTCCTGTGAGGTTTTACATAATCCAGAACCCACTCCGGTCCAGGTCACACGCCTGAGTCATCCTCTCTGATGAATACGATTAGCGCAATCTTTGAATGAATGCTGATCAAAGCCGTGTTTGTGGGAGGGAATCACTTCAGGTGATAAAAGAGACATGTTAGAGAAAGATACTTATCTTCAAATGCTCCCGTGGTACTCAGAGCGAGCAGCAATTATGTTTTGCGTCATGAAAACAAGGCACTTATACAAAGGTTTAACCTCATATTAGAATACACTCCTGTACCTGCAACAAGCATGGACATGCACACACACACACACACACATTTGTCTTACTATGCTTGTGAGGACCTTCCATTGGCATAATTATTGATGCAGCTAATTACTCCCATGCTACACCTAAATCTAACACTAACCTTAATCTCAGTAATTAAAATGAAACATTTCCTTTAATAAACGCTGCAGTTTTCATCGTGGGAACCAGCCACAAGGACCAAACTGTCAGATATCCCTATCCTTATGGAGACATCAACACACACACACACACTCACACACACACATACACATACGCACACATACACACAATCAGCACTAAGATACTGCCCTCTGCTGGACCTCCTAATTCAGCTTTTCTGTATATTGTTATCTATGGGCGTATCATTTTTTTTTTTTTTTAAATAGAAAATATGCATAATTATTCTACTATAATGTCATTTCACTTCTTTATGCTGTCTTATAAAGGTATTTAAAGAGCATCAGAGAGAGAGAGGGACAGAGACAAGCACATAGAGAGAGAGAGAGCCATCAGAACCAGAGTATCCTCGTCCAGCCTCCCATCCAAGTCTGCTGTCACCACTTTACATCAACCCCAGCCATCAAACCAGAGCACAGCCTCTCCGGCGTACACCTTGCACCCCGCACATGCAGCAGAACCCTGGCGGCCTCATCTACGTCCGAACGGTGAGCAGGATCCCCGCACCAGCGACTGCACAAGCCCCAACAACTGAGCTGAGAGACATCCATCAGATGCTCAACCTGATCTGCTCACAAGTAATGTCCTAGGACAAAACCTGCTACCAAATTTAAAACCCCACGCACAACACAGCATTTATCATATCATGTTGGAACGTGAAATGGAAAACGCAGACTTTATCTCAGAAATCAAAAGCTCAGACATCATCATCATCATCATCATCATCCTGTTGGAGACATGGAGCAGAGGAGCTGGACCCACTGGTTGTTCTACAGGCTACAGAGAACTCACCATCCTGTCCACCAAACTGCCCGGAGTGGCACAGGGAAGAGACTCAGGGCTCGGATATTGCCCGCTCCATCAAAACAGTTCAAATAAACCAATTTTATATTTGGCTAGAAATGAATAGAGCAGTCATGTTGACAGAAAAGAACATCCTTCTGTGTGCTTATGTCCCGCCAGCAGAATCTCCTGACTTTAACGAAGACAGTTTCTCCATATTAGAAGAAGAAATCAATCACTCAGAGTCACAAGGCAAGGAGACTTAAACGCCAGATCGGGTGAAGAACCCGACACACTCAGCCCTCAGGGAGACAAACACCTGCTTGGACAGGATGCCCTCGCCCTACCTATACATACAGCAAGAAGCAAATAACAAAGAAAAGAAATGGAAGACATTATCTCCACCATGGCAGGCTACGAGGAGATTCTTATGGCAGGTACACTTATAGTTCATCACTTGGAAGCAGTATTTTTACGCTCCCAATAACAGTTTTTTTATGCTATTAATAAAAATATCAAAATTGACATCCCAATCAGAATCTGGCTAAAAATAATTAGATGGGTTCTAGAACCCATTGCGTTCTACGGATGTGAGGTCCGGGGTCCGCTCACAGACCAAGAGTTCAGTAAATGGGACAAACACCCAATGGGTAGAACGAAAAGCTCCACAATGCCTGCAGAGTAGAATTAGGGCTGTACCCTCTAATAATTCAAATAAAAAAAGAGCCATTAAATTCCATTCCCACCTAAAAAATAGTGATACCGAGACCCACCATCACAAAGCACTGAGATACCAAGAGCTAACCCCAGAGGCAAGCTGGTCTTAGAGCTGACTTTACAATCCAAACCCGGGTCCAGCCAAACCCCAGATCAAACGCCCAGACAGACCGAATCAAATGATTCAAACACAAAAAGAAAAATATGTAAAACGCTGGACAGAAGCAACAGCCCAACATAGTAAATTGGAACGTCATCTGTCCTAAGCAGAGAATATAACTTGGGAGAATACCGGAGCACAGTGACTGAGCCCAAACTGAGAAAAGTCCTGACCTTGTATAGACTCAGTGAACACAACATGGCCGTAGAGACGTGCAGACACAGACAGACCTGGCTACCAGAAGAAGACGGGCTCGGACCCCGCTGCACACTAAAGGAAATGGAAACAGCACGTCGCTTTTTAACAACATGCCCTGATTATACACAGATTAGGGAAACATTTTCCCCCATTTCCCCAGGGACAGAGACAGAGAGGGGACAGAGAGACAAAGGGAAAGAGGGACAGAGAGACACACAGAGGGAGAGAGGGACAGAGAGACAGAGAGTAAACAGAGGGAGAGAGGGACAGAGAGAGTGAGAGACAGAGGGAGAGAGGAACAGAGAGACAGAGAGGAACAGAGAGACAGAGAGAAACAGAGGGAGAGAGAGAAACAGAGGGAGAGAGAGAAACAGAGGGAGAGGGAGAGAGGGACAGAGACAGAGAGAGACAGAGGGAGAGAGAGAAACAGAGGGAGAGAGAGACAGAGGGAGAGAGGAACAGAGACAGAGGGAGAGAGGGACAGAGAGACAGACAGAACGAGACAGAGGGAGAGAGGGACAGAGAGACAGACAGAGAGAGACAGAGGGACAGAGACAGAGGGAGAGAGGGACAGAGACAGAGAGAGACAGAGGGAGAGAGGGACAGAGACAGAGAGTGACAGAGGGAGAGAGGGACAGAGAGACAGACAGAACGAGACAGAGGGTGAGAGGGACAGAGACAGAGAGTGACAGAGGGTGAGAGGGACAGAGAGACAGACAGAGGGAGACAGAGGGACAGAGACAGAGGGAGAGAGAGACAGAGGGAGAGAGGGACAGAGACAGAGAGTGACAAAGGGAGAGAGGAACAGAGACAGAGAGTGACAGAGGGTGAGAGGGACAGAGAGACAGACAGAGAGAGACAGAGGGACAGAGACAGAGGGAGAGAGGGACAGAGACAGACAGAACAAGACAGAGGGTGAGAGGGACAGAGACAGAGAGTGACAGAGGGTGAGAGGGACAGAGAGACAGACAGAGAGAGACAGAGGGACAGAGACAGAGGGAGAGAGAGACAGAGGGAGAGAGGGACAGAGAGACACAGGGATAGAAACAGGGACAGATCTTAGAGCACATAAAGTGATGTCCAGCGCGTCGCTTTTTAACAACATGCCCTGATTATACACAAATTAGGGAAACATTTTCCCCATTTCACACCCCATGAAAAAGACCTGATCTGATGCCAAATGAGAAGAACCTCCCACACCTGCAGGGAGAAACCCCAGCAAGCTCCACCCAGGTTTGTGGAGTCCTGTCACGAACAAAAGAGTAAGCAGTGGAACAGGACCACCGTCCGCACGGTAACATCAACACCGTAAACGTGTACAAAACGCTCAGACAAACCACTGTGTGTTTGCGTCTTCTTTCACTGCTATTATTTTATCAAACTTTTTTTACTGTGTGTGAATGTGTGTAAAAGTGTATGTCTGTAATTTAATGTTACCAATGCTTTGGCAATGTAAAGCCTTTTACCATGCCAATAAATCTACTTGAACCTTGAGAGAGAGAGAGAGAGAGAGAGAGAGAGAGAGAGAGAGAGAGAATGACAGAGACAAGCACAGAGAGACAGGGATACCATAATACCATATACCAAATACCATAATGAACTTTCCTTTACTTTCACACCATCCGTTGTCCCCAGATGAGGACGGGTTCCCTTCTTAGGGAGTTTTTCCCTCGCCACCGTCGCCACCGGCTCGCTCAATAGGGATAAATTCACACGCTTAAAATCTCCATCCTGTGTTTATACGTTTCTGTAAAGCTGCTTTGAGACAACGTCCATTGTTAAAAGCGCCATACAGATCGAATTGAATTGAACTGAATTGAACTGAATTGAACAGGGACAGAGACAAGCAGAGAGAGAGAGAGAGAGAGAGAGAGAGAGAGAGAGAGAGAGAGAGAGAATGGAGACAAGCACAGAGAGAGAGACAGAGACAGAGAGAGACAGAGGGAGAGAGAGAGGGGGGGCAGAGGGAGAGAGAGACAGAGGGAGAGAGAGAGAGAATGGAGACAAGCACAGAGAGAGAGAGAGAGAGAGAGAGAGAGAGAGAGAGAGGGAGAGAGAGTGAGAGAGAGAGAGAGAGAGAGAATGGAGACAAGCACAGAGAGAGACAGAGACAGAGAGAGACAGAGTGAGAGAGAGAGAGAGAGAGAGAGTGAGAGAGACAGAGAGAGAGAGAGAGAGAGAGAGAATGGAGACAAGCACAGAGAGAGAGAGACAGAGAGAGACAGAGTGAGAGAGAGAGAGAGAGAGAGAGAGAGAGAATGGAGACAAGCACAGAGAGAGAGAGACAGAGAGAGACAGAGTGAGAGAGAGAGAGAGAGAGAGAGAGACAGAGAGAGAGAGAGAGAGAGAATGGAGACAAGCACAGAGAGAGAGAGACAGAGAGAGACAGAGTGAGAGAGAGAGAGAGAGAGAGAGAATGGAGACAAGCACAGAGAGAGAGAGAGAGAGGGAGAGAGAGTGAGATATATATATATAGAGAGAGAGAGACAAGCACAGAGAGAGACAGAGACAGAGAGAGACAGAGACAGAGAGAGACAGAGTGAGAGAGAGAGAGAGAGAGAGAGAGAGAGAGAGAGAGAGAGAGAGAATGGAGACAAGCAAAGAGGGAGAGAGGGACAGAGACAGGACACAGATAAGGACAGAGACAGTGAGATCTCCGGACAAAGACAAGGAGACGGAGACAGTGAGAGACAGAGACAAAATCAGAGCAATACAGGGATAGGAACAGAGAGATATAGGAACTGAGACAGAGAAAGAAAGGGGCAGGGGGGAGAGGGACAGAGACAAACAGAGACAGAGGCAGGGGAGTCAGAAACAGGGAGAGAGACAAGGACAGAGACAGAAAAAGGCAGGGACAAAGATGGAAGATGACAGAGAGAAAGGGGCAAAGACGGGTGGAGACAGGGACCGAGGCAGAGAACGGAAGAAAAGAAAGTGTTATGTAGGTCTGGAATATTTGGGACAGGGACACTGGGAATTGGAGAGTGAGACAGGTGTGTCACTAATGTCCTGTTAGTTTTGTACACTGCATTCCTGAGAGATAATGAGTAATAGGCATGCTTGGGGAGGGACGGAGTGCACGTAAAAGCG